>NC_137056.1:22091576-22316576 GCF_032717465.1 Coenobita brevimanus | reverse complement strand
TTTTAATGGAATGCTTTCCAAACCAAAGACTTTTGTTTCTTGGAGGCTTTTGAGAGAGAGAGAGAGAGAGAGAGAGAGAGAGAGAGAGAGAGAGAGAGAGAGAGAGAGAGATCCACTGAGAAGGTGTTTTGGTCACTTTTGTACTCAAGAGAAGGTGAAACGCAACGAAACTGCCTTGCCCTCGTCAGGTCAAGTGTGCTTGCGAAGGCGCTTGTCTACTATACCGGTATGTGTGTGTGTATGTATGGAGCAAAACTACAAACTTTGACAAACATTTTTAAAGAAACTTTATGCATGACTCCACTGTGGATCCATTAGCTAGTATGCCGAGTTTCGTCCAGACTGATATTGTCACGAATTCATGAGATTGTGTATTCTACAAATCTGTGACATTGTACTCGGGAGAGAAAACCACGAACTCTAGTGAAATTCCCACTGTGTAACACTCAGTTTAACCGTCCTTGTATGCACTTCGATTGGGATAGTTTCTCAGAATATTTGTCGCTGCTCCAAAAGTGACTGTTCTTATGCGCGACATTAGCGCTTCACTGAGTTATTTTATTGCGTGTGTATATCGTTCGCCCTTTCTCCATTGACCGTTGAAGTTAGGCCACACCTAATTCCAGTGAACATGGCCATCTCACACCCCCTTTCCCAGATTGAACTCAGTCAGCTTCAAACTGCCACAAGAGTAGGGTCGTTTGTGTCCAGCTTAGAGAGCAGCGTCTCTGTTGTACAGCAATTTCCAAATCTCTCACCTTACTGTGATCGGTGTAGCAGACAAGCAGCGAATAGCAGTGCCTGGTGTTCAACAGACAGATGCCCAGTCTTTCGTAGCTTCAGCTCCGTTCCCTCCACTGACCAGGATTTCCGTTCTTTTTTTTAGGCTTAAGTATGATTAGCTTTTGAATGAGTGAGTGAGTGTATTTCCTTTGTCATTCGAATTCACGAGACCCCCTGTGACCGTGAATTCTCCTTTTGAATTCATCTGAGATTTATGTAAGGTAAATTTATTTCATCGTAATTAATAAATTTACAGTTCATTTCTTGAGCTTAATGTAATATAGAATCTTGTTTCATTTCTCCACATTGAGCTTACCTTACTGTGCTTATCTCAGTTTGCACAAAATTTCTATATTAATCATTACTGGTATTTAAGCCAGATCTTCTCTATTTAAACTTAAATCCGTTGTGGCAGCCAGGAGTTAAGCACCATCAAGGACCTGTCCATTATTAGTATTAGTTATTGATTGTCAGGGGGTAAAGATCACACTTTCTCAGAGGCTAACAGTACTAATGATACAGCATTCGTGAGTAGATAGTCTCTGTTGTGTACTGTTGAGAAAGTTTATAAAATTCTCATCCTTAGAGAATCGGCGAAGTAAGCGAGCATAAAGTAGAACTTACTACTTGATTTCACAAGCAATTCTTTGTGTTTACCTTCGATTAATATCAGTTTTTAATTCTTTAACTGACATCCTCCCATTACGGATGTCCTCTTAGGGATGTATTTATTAATTTATTTGCCACTTTTCTGCTCCTTGTCATCGCAGCTGGCAGTAAAGTGCCCCTAGTCGGGAGTGATGGTATCTTTCCGTATCTGTTGTTATACTGTCTGGTGCTACATCCTGAGAGTGGTAGTGTGACAAAAGGGATCGCTAGGCATTTCTGTCTTTAATCGGTAACGAATAATTCTCCCACAACACATCGAACTCATGATGTGCTCTTGCATTATGGGTCGTGTACTAAGTGACTTTGGAGTTTTCGTAACACCCCTTTCGCATCTATTAATTCTGAACATTAGGCCTCACTATTTTCATGTGTGTTATTAATGCAAATTGTCAGTATGATGTGCAAAATAAATCACCAGGCAAGAGCTGTTACGAAGGCTCCTATGCCATCTAGGATACGATCCAATAATTGCACATTGTCCTTGGTCACGCTCTTCTTTTCCCTCCCAGCATTCCATTATCATGCATCAGAGTACCAGTTTACATTTAACCCTTCCAGCACGATATCCTCGTTTCTTATTTACTCTTGGTGCTACAGAGTGGTTTCATTCAGCCTAGGAGAACCAGAATAGTGAAGAGTTAAACGATGATTACATCAGTTCAAAGAGTCTCTCCTGACTGAAGAAACTGTTTGGAGATACCAATAGAAAAATGATGTATAATATTTTGAACTACTGAGCCCAGCCTCCCTTCTCTACGCCCAGTAAGGAAAAATTGGCGTTTGGTAATATATATATATATATATATATATATATATATATATATATATATATATATATATATATATATATATATATATATATATATATATATTCCTTTAACCATCCATTTCTTTTAGTCGGAAATAGTGTTACCATGATGATGATGATGGTGATACATATTTTTGCAGGCTCCGGAAAACGTATTAACAACTCGGACTCCCTGCTGTCGTCCAGCGTCACTTCTCGCGTGCGGTGCGCCCTGGCCTGCCTTCAGCATCCCCAGTGTGTCTCATTCTCACGCCATGGTAAGTACGTGTGTGTGTGTGTGGGTGTGTGTGTGTGTGTGTGTTTCTATGACCATCCCATTTATATTAAGGAGACAAGAGTTATGGTTATGGTGATGATGATAGTGATAATGATGATGATGATGATGATAGTGGTGATGATGATGATGACAGTGGTGATGATGATGATGACAGTGATGATGATGATCATGATGATGATGATGCTTAATGAATAGTTTTTTTTTTTGTTTTTTTTTTTGGCTAAATGCAGGAAATTAATACAAAGAGTTTTAGGAGGTGTTTTTTTGTTGACTAAAGTTTAAAACATACTGAAGTTGATTTTTTGGATGCTAATATTAAGTAACTGATTTATTGGGAAGGTATTTCACAGTCCAAATATATGCAGTGGTAATAAAATTTTGTGTGTGTACTATTTACTTATTTACTTATTCATGCTTTATTGAGATGGAAATGGTTTTATACAGGGTGTTAAAAAAGTCTCTGTACAGTAGGAGACGGGAGGACTGGCGGTATGAGGTGTGGCTGTGTGTGATGCAGCCTTATGTGATGTGAAAGTGTGTGGTGTGGCAGCGTGTGGTATGGATTTGTGTGATGAGGGCTTTTATGGTGCTGTTGGTGTTGGCACGAGTGTGTGGTGTGACTGTTAGGTGTGGTTGTTTGTGATATGTTAGTGTGTGTTGTGGAAGTGTGTGGTGTGATACTCTGTGGTGAAGGGGTTAAAAGTGTGACTGGGGGATGTTGTGGTATATGGTAGTGTGAAGTATGGGATGTGGCAGTATGAAGAATATGTTTGAAGGATGGCAGTGTGAGGTGTGACTGGGTGAGGTGTGGCTGTGTGTGACTAAGGAACGTTATGTTCAGTGACGTGAATTCTGGCAGTGTTAGAGGTTTGTGTAAGTTATAGCAGTGTGTGGTGTAATAGCACTTGGTGTGGCAGTGTGTAGTGTGGTTTGTGGGGATTTATAGGGTCTACTTCAAAGTGATTTCTGGCGCCCTGTTTTAAGAGAGATGGTATTGGGTTAGCTGTCTTGTTGTGATGAGCTTTTGTGAGTAACTTAAGATTATCTTTAATAACTTGAAATCGGATGCAAAGATCTGTATTTTAGGCTCAAACGCCGATAGTAACAGTATTTACCAAGTCTGATGCCTTGGGTGTCTCTCAAGCATTGTAAAATTGTCTGACGTTAAAAAGCAAATTAAAAAAGAGGGTAATTCACGGCTATAGGGTTAACGTGATAGTCTAGCCTCAATACACTACACAGGTTGAGAATGATAACAATATTTCTTAACTCCTTAGCCACGATAGAATACAGAATACATTGCATCCTCGTACTGAAGGGGTTGAGTGCATATAATAAGAGGAGGATAAAAAGACGATTTAAGGATTCTGGAAATTCTGGAATATATTTTTGATCTATTTTCTTTGCTATCATTTCTTTCTGCAGAACAGAATGTTGTGGTTTTAGCCCAAATAATACTTCACACATTTCCACAACTGAAGGGTTAAGAAATACTTTGTATCTCTTTGACTCCTCCGATTTCTCTCAGCTGAGCATAATCGTCAGGTGTTATGGTAAAACAAAATACCAGTGCATCCATACAAGCGAAAACCTTTCATGTTATAGTTTTTAACCTTGTAAATGGTAAGGATCTCTTACAGCTGAATAAATCCTCTGGTTTTAGTTTAAATTAGAATACCGAAGAACATCCATAATAGTATATGATAAAGAGTATTATACATTTGACTGCAGGGATTTTTCACATGTAAGCTAAATCATCAGGTACTATACTCACACCCTTGCTTGGTGCTTCTATCTATCTATCTATCTATCAATCTGTGTATGAGTTGTGTTATTATAATATGGAGTCCCGACATCTGTGTGTGTGTGTGTGTGTGTGTGTGTGTGTGTGTGTGTGTGTGTGTGTGTGTGTGTGTGTGTGTGTGTGTGTGTGTGTGTGCGTACCAAAATTTTAAGTGTCTTGTCAGCATAATCATTCAAAGCATTGTAAAAGGTTGTCTTTAACTCCCTTTAATGAATGGGGATCCTTCCAAGATTATTAAATAGTCCCTAGATGGCCAGATCAGAATAAACAAGCACATTCATTGTCCGTTTGCCTGTGTCGTACTGGCACAACTATGTGGCGGGAAAAAAAAATGTCAGCCAGCCAAGCCTAGCCAGGAGTATATTAGCCCCTTGGTCATTTCAGGTACACTAAGGTCATTTCATCCCTTTCGAGTCACATCACGCACTGTTCTGGTAATGTTAATGCAACCATTCCTTTGGGCAATTTCAGCCGTCCGAGGAGTTCAGGCCTGTTTCTGGTCGCATAAGTTCAGGCAGACCAATTATGGATGATCAAAGCCAGTTCATTGCCATACTGGTTCAGTTATATCCCTTCAGGTTTGGCCACGTAAGATCTCTGAACCCACTGAATCCGAGGATGTCTTTTTCGTTTCATTCCTGCCATTTCCTGATGATCTTTATCTGCCTTGTATAGACTCGTTCGAACTAAAGGCTTTAAGAACAGCCTAAAAAAAAAAAACTGCAGGATACAGGAGGCCCATCCCAAGCTGGATGTAATTTTCTGGTAGCAACAATAATGAGCCAAAATGGACGTCATCCGTATTCCAGAGTCCTCCATATTACAGTTCAGTGAGATCAACTCGGGTCCGTGCTGGGTCAGTTTGGTTAGCCAGTCTATTTTAGTTAATGCACATCTGGCTTAATCAGTCCCTTGTCGTCCATTTCGACCTAGTGAGACCATTATAAGGCCAGTTAGGTTCAGTTTTGTCTATGAAACTCCATTTAGGCCGATTCAGGTGATTCAGGTCCATGCAGAAACTTCAGCTTTGTTCAGGTTTATATATGCAAATAAATTATTTAATTTGCAAATGCTGTCCCCAGAAGATCTGAATGCTGGATAACTCTAGGGATATTTTGTTTCCTTAAACCCTGTGGATACCAGCATATATATATATATATATATATATATATATATATATATATATATATATATATATATATATAAATGAGGTGGGATCGAAAAGTGTCCAACCTTTAGCTGGTTAAAAAAAAAAAAAAGCTTATTTCAGACTTTAATCCCCTTCAAAGTATGCCCCTTGGGACTCAGCACACTTAGCCCAGCGGTCGTTCCAATGCTGGAAACATTTTGTAAAGTCAGTTTTGGGGACTGCCAATAAGCTCTATGTCACACGTGTCCGTATCTCATTTGTGTATTCAAATCCCGACCCCATTGGCAGCATCTTCAGTTTAGGAACTAGCCAAAAGTTGCAGGATGCCAGTTAGGGAAGGTAGAGAGCCTACTGGACCTGTGTGATCCTGTATTTAGTAAAAAAAAAAAAAGAAAAATCCTGGATGACATGGGATGAGTGGGCTGGAGCATTGTCGTGATGGAGCTGCCAGTCCTATGCCTACCACAACTTTCACCTCATGTGACACACTGCATTCCGTAGATAATGGACAACAAACAGGTAGTACTCTTTTTTGATTGTTTGGCACTCTGGAGTGTACTCGTAATGAACACCACCCTGGTCGTCAGAAAAAAAAAAAAAAAAAAAACTGTCAGCGTGTGTTTCACCTTGCTTTTCACTCTCCAGTGACGCTGAAGGATCCTTAATTTGCGTATCACCCATACCTTCATCACCAAAAGCCTGCTGAATCATCCTGGTGGTTTCAGATTGTGTGTCACAAAGTTTTTGACAAAATTAAATGGAATAACATTGCTCAAGTTGCTCGGTCATTGCGTCATAAAACGAAAATGAAATAAGCAGGAGGAACCCGTCTCCAAACACATGCTGCTTGGCAGCGTCTGGGCAGGGCAGCAGCACTGTATATACTTTTTGGGCGTGTGCACAATAACTGAAGGTCACACTTTATGAGTTGCATCCCCTTGGTTCTCCTGATATACGAAAAAAAGAAAATATGGTAAGATACATTTCGACCAGATTTCGGGTATAAATAAATATACATATATAGATAGATAGACAGATAGATAGATATGTTGTTAAGAAGCGGGATTTGCCAGATAGGTAGTCGAGAAGTTTTTCACTGATTCCCGATGTCTACCGTAGTCCCGGTACGAGTCTCAGTTGCCAGTTTGCCTGCTTTTGGCAGTATAGTTTCGTAAGTCATACATTAATTTTTGTGCCCTTTTTCTTTATAATGTTTTATTTATATAATAATTAGTTAAATTATGTAATTTAATTTAAGTTTGTATGCTAAATTATTTACAGTGTTATGCAATGTAAAAAACACTTGCACGTTTGGAGAAGAACAGGGAGGCTTTAGGAAGGGAAGAGGTTGTGTAGATCAGATATTCATTCTTAGATTTTTAGTGGAAAAGTTTCTAGAGAAGGGAAAGAAGTTGTATGCGGCTTTCATGGATTTGGAGAAAGCATATGACAGGGTGGATAGACAAGGATTGTGGAAAGTGTTAAGAATATATGGAGTAGATGGGAAGTTGTTGAATGCTGTGAAGAGTATGTACGATGGTGCGAAGGCTGCAATGCGTGTGGATGGTGAACTAAGTGAATTTTTCTCTTTGAAAGTTGGTTTGAAACAGGGATGTGTCATGTCTACATGGTTGTTCAATCTGTACATGGATGGGGTAATAAAAGAGGTACAAGGTAGGGTAGTGGATGTTGGAGTGGCCCTGGTGAGAGAGCATAGTGTTTGGAAACTCCCTGTACTGTTGTTTGCAGATGATACTGTGTTGTTGGGTGAAGACGAAGGGGAGCTGCAAGGCTTGGTGGATAAGTTTGAGAGAGTGTGTAAGAAACGGAATCTAAAGGTGAATGTAGGGAAGAGTAAAGTGATGGTCTTTGAGAGAGAAGTTAGTGAATGTACGGCGAGGTTGGATGGTGAGGAAGTGGAAAATGTGAGTACATTTAAGTACTTGGGTAGTGTGATGAGTAAGCATGGAGGTTTGGAGGGTGAAGTGCTTGAAAGGGTACAGCAGGGAAGAAAGGTTGCTGGTCCTTTGAAAGCAGTGATAAGAAACAGGGAAGTGAGCATGGAAGTGAAAAAGTTACTACATGACAGTATTGTGATACCAACTCTAACGGACGGAAGTGAAGCTTGGACATTGTTGGAAGGACACTAGTCAAGAGTGAGAGCAGTGGAAATGAGGAGCCTGTGGAGTCACGTGGAGAGACAGGCTGACGAATGAGGATATAAAGGAGCGTTGTGGTGTGGATGTGGATGTGATAGGAAGCGTTATGAGGAACACACTGAGGTGGTTTGGCCATGTGGAGAGGATAGAGGGTGAAAGACTGACGAAGAGTGTTTGTGAGTGAGGTGGAGGGGGGAAGAGGGAGGGGGAGGCCGAGGATGAGATGGAGGGATGGGGTGGAGAGGTATATGAAAGAGGGGGGTGTGAGTTGGGAGCAGGGCAGTGAAATTGCGGGGGACAGGGCGACTTGGAGGCGATTTGTTTGTGGCCACCCCAAACGGGATTGAGGCGTCTGGCAATAGATAGATAGATAGACGTTTGGGATATCTCCGAGTTAGCAACAGTTGCTTCTCCAAGAATGTAGATCATTCTAGTACAATGCAAGCTTATATAAGGTTGGGAAAGAGACTAGAGAGAGTCAGTCAGTTTTCAGTTCAGTTTGAGTGTAGTTCTGTGTCAGTCCAGTATATTTTCGGTACTTGTGAAAATCGAAGTATTGTTGGCAAACAGTGAAGTGTTACTGAAGTTTGTACATCATTGGTACTTGTGACAATAGTGAAGTGTTGTTGTCAAGAATTAAGTGTCTATCTATCTATATACCTAGGCTGCTTCCCCCAAGGAAAGGGAGGTAGCCGAGACAGGATGACACACTCCCCATTTACTTATCCATTCAAACACATTCATTTGCATTCTTAGCCCCAAAGGGGAGAAGGGACAGATCCTCACCGCACCACACCGCACAAGGGTCAACTGCACAGTGTTATCAGAGACAGCCGCAGCAGGGCCCGACAGCAGAGCTGGTTTACCCCTGCCACATCATAATAGACCCATCCCCTTACCCACACCTGACCTGACTAGCTGATCAGACCAAATGCGGGAGAATATCCACTCAAGGCTGCGTCATCATTTATTCATTCACAAATTCTCTCCATTTATTTCTGTCATGCACAGCCTTTCTTCCTTGCTCAACAGACATCCCTATCACATCCAGCGCTCTCTTCACACTGTCCATCCATCCTATTCGTGGTCTCCCTTTCAGCCTTACACCTCTCACATCAGATCTAGTTATCTTTTTCACCAATCGCTTATTATCCATTCTCTCCATATGCCCAAACCATCGCAACACCCTCTGCTCAACTCTACCAGCCATCTCCCGAACAACTCCAGTTCTCCTTCGCACTTCATCATTTCGCACTCGATCCATACGCGTCACTCCACACATACTCCTCAGACACCTCATCTCCAATACATTCAAACTTTTCCTCTCTGCTACACCCATATTCCATGTTTCAGCCCCATATTATGCAGTCGGTACCATGACACCCTCATACAGCCTTCTCTTAACATCCATTCTAAGCGAACGACATCTAAACACTTTTTTCATTCCTCCCAGCATCTTTCCTACTTCATTCATTCTAAACTTCACTTCTGCATCTATTCTTCCATCCACAGCAGCATGTGACCCTAAATATTTAAAACACTCTACCTCCTCAAGCAAGTCACCATTCAAAACTATGTTCATCCTCCTACCATCTACCATACTCGCACACTTCATCACTTTACTCTTATTCTCATTTACTTTCAATTTCCTCCTTTCACACATCTTTCCAATCTCCTCTGCCAACGGTCTCAATCTCTCCTCTGAATCAGCCACCAGTGCAGTATCATCTCCAAACAACTGCTGCTTCAGATTCAACTCTCCACCATCAACATTCACCAGACTCAGACCTCCACTAAAACTCTTGCATTCACCTCCCTTACAACACCATCCATATTAATATTAAACAACTAAGGTGACATCACACATCCCTGTCGCGGCCCCACTCTCACGGGAAACCAATCACTCACAGCATTTCCCACTCATACACGTGTTCTACTATTTACATAAAAACTTTTCACCCTTTTTAGTAACCTACCATCAAGTCCATACAATCTTAAAAAGTCCACAAAGCCTCCCTATCAATTCTATCATACGTTTCTCTAAATCCATGAATGCCCAAAACACATCCTTGCCTTTCACCAAATACTTTTCACACAATTGTCCCACAGCAAACACCTGATCCACGCATCCCCTCCCTCTCTTAAAGCCACACTGTTCATCACCAATCACTCCCTCTTTACCCTCTTTAACTCTCATAATTAACACTCTACCATAAACCTTGCCTACAACACTCAACAGACTTATACCCCTAAAGCTAGTACATTCATACTTATCACCCTTGTCTTTATACAACGAGACCATACAAGCACTTGCCCAGTCAACTGGCACCACACCTTTCACAAAGTACACATTCAACAGTCTTACTAACCAGTCAACAATAGTTACTCCATCACCCTTCAGGAATTTCACAGCACACCTATCCATACCTGCAGCTTTCCCTATTTTCATCTCCTTTACTGCCTTCTCCATTTCCTCCTTCGTGATCAAAGAATTATTCAACTCTCCCAACACATTTATTCCTTGCACCTTTCCATCCACCACAATCTCAGCCACCCTTTCCTCCTCTACATTCAACAATCTTTCAAAATACTCTGCCCATCTCTTCCTTACTGCATCCATCTCAATTAACATCCTTCCATCCTCTACTTTTACTCCCTCTTCCCTCCCAGACTCTCCCTTTTGCACCCTTTTCACCTCCTTCCAGAACAATTTCTTATTCTGTTCAAAATTCTCAGTCAGCCGCCTACCCCACCTCTCATCTGCTGCCACTTTAGCATCACGCACAGCCCTTCCTGCCCTATTCCTCTTTTCCTTATACCTCTCATATGACACCTCATCCTTCCTCTGCAGCCACACATCATATGCACGTCTCTTCTCAGGCACAGCCATACTTCCTCGCACCACCATTCACTTCCTTTTCTTACACCACCACCCACACATCTCACACCACACACCTCTTCTGCATGCCCCACCACAGCTATAAGTGTAGTTGCAGTTTAAAAAGTTCGTATATCTTCGGTGTTTGTGAAAGTAGTGAAGTGAAATTGGAAACCATTAAATGTAATTATTTTGTAAAATAAAGACGGTGACCTTAAGAAGCCAGTGTTTATTCACGACGCATGGGGCGATCTTGTGTACCGTATACCTAAAGGCCGACCATAGGAAGAACAGCTCACTGGGCAACATCCTTCCTGTACTGAACTACTGCTGTTGGAGCCCCTGGCAGTGTGGGATGTAAAATTAACATTGGTTTCAGGAGTGTGGGTTATTAAGGGCTGCAGTGAGTCTAACCTTTGACATGACGACAGAAGGTGTACAGACACGAGACCAAGCTAGGAGGAAGGAGGCATCGCTGGGTGCAATTATGAAGCTATTACAAACACAACAACAGGCGCAGAACAAAGGACAGAAAGAACTTAAAGAACAAATTATAAGCACATAATGTCCAATTACAAGCACAAAATGTCCAACTACAGGCACAGAATGAAGGACAGAAAGAACTCCAAGAACAATTACAGGCCCAAAATGAAGAACTGAAAGAGCTCAGGAACGAAATCAAAGAACAATTGCAGGTACAGAATGAAGAACAGAAAGAGCAGTATGAACAGCTTCAGGAGGGATGACAGAAGCAACAGAGGGAATTACAGCTGAGGATGTAAGGACAGCTACATGCTTTCATAGGGTAAATGAGGGAAGAACCGCAACATTTTAACCCGTCACGTCCCGAGGTTTTCCAAACCTCCGACATCCCCCAGTCCCGAGCCTTTTTGGAAAAAAAAATTTTGGGCTCAAACTTCCGCTTAGGTTGAGAAACGAAGGAAAATCACCAAGAAAGGACTTACCGTGGTCTATAAGTGGTCAGAACAGGTGAGGTCCCCCGCGCCAGGTATCGTATTCTATTATGGACGTGCCAGGCGCTCACGTTTTCTATGGTAAGGAATACTGGGAGAAACAACACACAACACCTCTATATTTATTGAATTTGAACTCATAAACAATAACAGTAACAATATAATGGATTTCAGACACATATATATGAAAAATAAACATTGTACCATCGCGCGAGCATAGCGAGTTAGGTCCGAGTCATAACATGCTATATGCTTAGTTTCTTGTGTCAGTCAACATATCATTTTTTCTACTTGTATACTTCTGTTTCAATGACATTTTACCAATTACACCTGTTTGTAAGTGTTTTCAGATGTTTTCATTCATTATGATGACGTGCAGCATAAGTTTAGCGCACATCAGCTTAGTAAGCGCACTCGCTATGACTCGTATTTCAACATACCCAATTGTTTTTTCAATTTCCTATTATTTTTCTCTTTACATAGAACCTTTCCTCCACCATTGTAAATGTTTTCAATTATTTTCATTCATTACGAGGGCATTTAGCGATATGCTAGCACATATTCACATAGCAACCACGATCTCAAACACTCGTGTTTCATCTTCTACTTTATTTATTCACTCCAATCATAATTTCCCACTTACATTACACACGTTTACACCCTATACTGCACTGTACATACTTACTGGCATTATTTATTTAAGTGAGCATGAGACTATCGCATGAAAATACCCTCGCAATGAATGTTTCGACCAACATAATACTCACACACTTATATACTAATTCTTCACATATATTACACACTTTACCACTTGTTGACTTCTATTTTCACTATTACGGGCCTTATTCATTCAACTGAGCGTCAGGATATCGCATCTCTATACACACGCTATGAATATTTGACTTAGAATATATTTCAGCACTTACAATAATTTGAATTTATATTTTACCCGTAAGCATTTCCAATAATAATAATTATATAATTACGGGCCGTATTTATTGCACTGAGCGACAGAATATCACATCATAAAACCCTCGCTATGTATGTTTTCACTAACAGCATATTTATACACTTACAATTTTTGCACTTATGTTATACTCGTATGCACTTTATACTAATATTTGGAGATCAACATGACTGATAATTTCACTGAGCGTCTGTCTGTCGCATTTACTTCATAGTTTCAGCGTCCTGTCGCATTCACACCATATCAGAATTGCATCAACGTGTGATATTTGCTGAAACTTGGGTAAATACAGGAACGCACGTCACACTCCACGCACTCATAGCGGTTGTCCTTCCTCTGTGTCGTGAGTCTCATCCGGGAATTGCTACACACGTGACACCTGCGTTGGGGCCTAGGTCTGTTTGGCTGGGGAGGGATAGGAGTGGGGAAATGGCGGCCGGATATTCTCAGGGGAGTTTGTGCAATAGGGGCAGTGCGGGTGCGATGTTGCGGGATCTCTACAGCATACCGTGCAAAGATTTCTCTTGTGAGCTCCCTCACAAATCCTTCAAAGATTTCCTGAACTCCTGTTGTCATGGCGTGAAGGTGGTGGCAATTCAGAGCAGTGATGTCTAGCAAGTGAAAGAACAGTTTCTTATACCACTTCATCGTGGTCCTGGCACACTCTACCATCGATTTCATGGAGTCTGACTGGTCCACGAGGCACATGTTTATGTTATAGTCCATGACACACTCAGGTTTCCAAATATGACACCTGTTCTCGCTATGGTAATCAACTGAATCAATACGGTGCATCAAGGGGCAGTGAACCATTGGCAATAGGCTTACTTCTCTATTGTGGTTCCACATAGTTGCAAGGATGTTGTTGGCTTTGAAGAAGACAACCTCATTCCTTGCAAGTTTCCTCCCTACCTTGGCCATGTGACGTCAGTTCACCTTCACGGTTCCACAGACTCCCGTTTCATGTGTCTGAATATAACGAGCGAGAAGAAGGTTAGTGTACCAATTGTCCAGGTAGAGGACGTGACCATGATGAAGGTAGTCTTCTGTCATTGTCTTTACCACTGCTCCCGACAGTCTAATACTTCTATCTTCTATTATGTCTGTCTGTGCACCGGTGTACAAGACTATGTCTTGCACGTATCCAGTCCTACAGTCGCACATAACAAAGATCTTGAATCCAAAACGGTGCCTTTTGCTGGGTATATACTGCCTAAATGAAATATTGCCTCTCCACAACACGAGACTCTCGTCTATGACGAGGTCTCTATAGGGATAGAATGAGGAACGAATGGTTTGCCTCAGGTGATCAAAGACCAACCTAATTCACCTCATTTTATCAGTGTCGTTCGCATCTGCAGGATCATGAGCATCATAGAAATGGAGGCGACTTAGAATTTGTTGAATCCGATTACGGCTTATCACTTGCCCAAATATTGGGGTAAACATAACAGGGTCCCTTGTCCAGTAAGCAGGAATTCTGTTCTTTCGTATAATACCCATCAAAAGGACCAGGGCAAAAAATAGGAACATTTCTGAAAGGGAGACAGGGTAATCATATATGATAGAATGCCTACTCCTTGTTCCGAATCTTTCACTCTCAAGGCGCTGGGTGCTTGCAAAAAGGTTGGTTTGGTGTACAATCTGCTCCACAAATGCCTCACTAAAAAACAGGTGGAAAAAATCCAACCTGGTGGAATTACAGTGAATTCCTGGAGCAATGCAGCCAGAGCGCCCCTGCTCAGTGAAGGGATGAATGAGGGGAGAAAAATCACTCCCATCCTCCCAATTCCATCCCACAAATCCCTCGTCCCCATCATCCCCATCACCGCCTTCGTCTGGGTGGGGAGGAGATCCTGGTGGGGGAGGTGGGGGAGAAGGAGTGCGGAGGGCTTCACCACTGTCACTCCTCTTCCCTTTGCCTTTACCCTTTCCCTTTCCCTTACCCTTACGGCCTTGAGGAACATTAAGGGGCTGTGGGGATGAAGTAGTGGAATATTGGGGAGCAGAAGACGTGCTGGGGAGTGGCTCCTCCCCACCTTCCCTCTCCATGACAACACCACGTGCTTTCTCACGCACCCTAGCTCGACCATGTGTTAGGGGATATTGGGGAGCATAAGACGTGCTTGGGAGTGGTTCCTCCCCACCTTCCCCCTCCCTCACAACCCCACGTGATACTGAACGCACCTGCATTCGCCCACGTGATACACTGCGCCGCCTCACACTACCTAGGGAGAGCAATAACTCACTCACGTCACTCTCATTTTCCCTAATCCTCCCTGTACTTTCACTTTCACTCCCCACTCCCTCCACAGCACTTCCTAACTCCCCAAACAAAATACTAGGCCCATACCTGCTCGTCCAATGTGGTGTGCGCTCTGGGCCACGATGAGTGATTACCTCACGTCCATACTACGTGGCAGCACGTCCCACGACTCCGTCCTCATCCTCGTCATCGAAATCTGGTTCCAAATCACTTTGGGGATAGGCATAGGATGTTGCACGTGGCTTCTTGGCCTGCTGCCCCTCTCTAGCAGCACGGTAAGCCACGTACTGCCGCTTCCTGGGAGACGGAACTTCCTCGTCACTGCTGGTGGTTTCTTCCTCCTCTGGCTGCGCATAATCTTTATCCACAACTTCGTCGTCCAGTGGGGAATCACTGTCGCCTGTAAAGGCGTCCAGGGCAGCTTGAATTTCGCCCTCTGAGAGACCTCTCTTAGCCATGTCTGAGCAGGACTTGCTACCAGGTGAGTGGACGAGTGGCGGATTAGTGCGGGTTGCGCTGGGTCGCCGAGTGTCCCAGCCTGGTGGCAGGTAGGGGATGGTCATGCGAGGATATGTACTGCAAATCAAGCGCGAAATTTGAAAATTGTCGAAATTATGCACTTTGCAATTGCACGACGTACCGGTACGTCGCCGGGACTGGCAAATGCAAATTGTTGCAATGTACCCGTTAAGTCGACGGGACGGGGCGGGTTAAGGAGGAAGAAGATGCCAAGCTAGTGCAGCAGAAGTATGAGGTAAGCAATAATTTGATGGAGTGTAAACAGCATGTTGACAACCAGCTAAAGATTAATGAGGGAATAGTGATGGAGTGCAGACCGCATCTAGATAACCAGCTGAAGGATGTAGGTGGCCATGTGAAGATAGTGAGAAAATTGATGTTATAGAGAAATATTGCACTGTTGATTTCCAGGTCAGTGTACAGGGAGCATATGAAAGGAATGGACACTGTGTGGTGATTCTTGATGGATCCCAGGCATTTAAAGGTAGCATGACAAGGCTGAATAATCAGAATGCAGGAGTTTTAAGTACTGGCCTCATTTATGATGCCCCAACTTTTAGGCCTCAAACCAGTGATGTGCATGGCTATAATGGGGGTCCAATTAATAGGAAACCTCAGGAATCTGATGGTAGAGTAACTTGGGAATCTTACTGTGCACAGTTTCAGCTACAGTACTTGCATATCAGAATGGTTGGGATGATAGGCAGAGGGCAGTGCAGCTTACTGCTAGCCTTAAGGGTGCTGCAATGGAAATTCTGGGCTATATGTCAGTGATGGAGAGGAACAGTTATCAGGAACCATGTACCAGACCGAGGTTTACAGATTAAGATTCTGGAGCCATGTGCGGGCTCAAGGAGAATCCCTACAGCAGCTTGCTCATGACCTGGAGAGTATGGCATACAAGGCATACCTTGGAGCAGCACCTAACCTGCTGGCTAATTTTCTGATGGACCAGTTCATCGATGCTCTTTATAGTGCAGAGTTGAAATTGCAAGTGAAGTAGGCACAACCAAGAAGCATGCAAGAAACACTAACCAGGACTCTAGAATTTGAGTCCTACATCAGGTCCAGTACATCCACTTTCCAGGCGGGTCATAGTGCAGGGTTCAAGGCAAGAAAGGGGTAGGTATATGAAATGGAAAAATTTGTAGGAAGTTGCTGGTACTGTGAAAAGCCAGGACAGAGAAAGAGGAAGAGGGAACAGGAGAAGACCAGAGGAGGCTGCTGGTTCTGTGGGAAGCCGGGATACAAAAAGAGGACTGCTACAAGTGGAAGAGGGAACAGGAGAAGACCGGAGGAGGTTGCTGGTTCTGAGGGATTCCGGGACACAAGAAGGAGGAGTGTCACAAATGGAAGAAGGAGCAAGAACAGGGCAGTGCAAGGAAATCTTCAATTGTAACAAAAGTGTGTTGGACATGTAGTGAGGTGGGACACTTCACTTCTGAGTGTCCAAAGAAGAAAAAGGATAATAAGACAAAGGCTGCAGAAGACCAGAAAGAAGCAGAAAACTAGTGAAGGCTGGTGTTAACGGGCAACCACCAGCTGGCTTTTCCCAAGTAGCCCCACCACCGAGAATATGCCAGAGAACGGCAAGCGACAGCATGTGAATACAAAAAAGAATAGACGGAAAGAAGTGTTCCCTGGTGATTGATTTGGCATCAGAGCAGACTTGTGAGGCCTGATGTGTTACATCATCGGTATCTGCCTGATTCATCAGAACAACTGTGTGGTGTAAAAGGGCACTGCGCAGAGCTGAGTGGACCTCTGGGTGTCCGCATTAAATTGGCAAGGCAAGAGGCTACTCTTCCAGTCTACATGGCCAACATGGAGGATTTTTGCCTTCTGGGTCTGGACTATCTGATGTCCATGGGGTGTGAACTGGACTTCTGCTCCATAAAGCTGAAGGTTCGAGGAAGGTCAGTTCCCATCACAGCAGTGAGATGTACTGGTTCTCATGGCGAGGTGAGGGAACTCCGCACTACAGTGACACCCCCAGAATCAGAACTGTTGCTCCAGTGTAAGGTGAGTGGCTCTTTTGACAGCTGTCTAGGGGTAGTGGAGTCTGATATACGGTGCAAGACGAAGGCCAGAGTGATGGTGGGGAGAACTTTGGTGGAAGCAGATGCAGCTGAAGTGCCGGTTGTGGTGGCCAATTTCTCCTGTGTGCCACAGAAGATCAACAAGGGAGAAATTCTGGGACTGCCAGGTGGTGGACCCTGAGCAGCATCAGAGGAAGGCCTGTAAAAGGAGCATAGTCAAGGAAGATGGGTATCTGCCAGACCAATTACAAGACCTATTTTCAAGGAGTTGCCAATGCCTGCATGACTCACAAGTGCTGAACCTGAGACAGCTGCTGATGAAGTTTGCTAATGTCTTTTCCACCGGAGGCTTAGACCTGGGGTGCACTGATCTAGTGGAGTATTGTATAGACACTGGGAATCATCGACTGACTGAACAGCCAGCACGGAGAATGGGGCCACCCCAACAGCAAGAAATGGAGAAGATGATGGAAAATCTCCAAAGTCAAGGAGTGATAGAAAAGTCCAACAATCCTTGGGCATTAGCAGTGGTTCTGGTATGGAAGAATGATGGTTCAGTAAGGTCCTGTGTAAATTATCGAGCCCTGAATGACGTGACGGTGAAGGGTGCATACCCCTTGCCAAGGATTGATGACATGCTGGATGCTCTGTCGGGTGCCAAGTGAATCTCCACCCTAGACATGGAGGCAGGATATCAGGTCAAGGTTGTACAGAAGGACAAAGGGAACACAGCCTTTTCATACGGGTGGGGTTTATGACAGTTTAAAGTGATGCCATTCGGCCTATGCAATGCTGCAGCTACTATTGAGTGTCTCATGGACCGCGTACTAGAAGGCCTGCACTGGCAGACAGCTCTCATCTATCTGGATGATGTAATTGTATTTAGATGGACTTTCGACCAGGAACTGGAAAGGCTGTCGGAGGTGTTGGACAGGATTCCGTGCAGTGAACCTCAAGCTGAACCCCAAGAAGTGCTACTTGTTTCAGAAGGAAGTAAAGTACCTTGGACACGTTGTAGGTGAAAGCAGCATCCTTAATGACTCAGAGAAGGTGGCAACCGTGGAAAACTGGCCGGTTCCAACATGTGTGAAAGAGCTACAGAGTTTCCTGGGCTTGTGCATCTGCTATTGGCATTTTGTCAAGGGCTTTGCAATGATAGCTGCACCTCTGCACAAGTTGGTGGGGAGGAGGCAAAAGTTTGTTTGGACAGCAGAGACTCAAAAAGCCTTCGACAAAGTCACGCATGCGTTGGCAATCTCTCCAGTATTGCCATACCCTGATCAGAGCCAGCCACTTATCTTGGACTGCTAGTGACCATGGTATTGGTGGAGTTTTGTTGCAAAAGAAGAATGAAAAAGAGTATGTATTGGCATATTACAGGAGAAGCTCAGTCCACTGAAGCAAAACTACCTGTACTGTGTGACCCTTAACCCTTACACTGCAGGCATGTTTCCCAATGTTTTGCGAGTCCCGCAGTGTTATTCGGGCTTGACAGACTCTGAAAAAATATTTGCCAAAAATCAGTTATTAGTCCTAGAATATTAAAATTATATACGCATATGGCACATACCTTCAGCGTTCTCCTGTGATGTTTGTTGAGCCTTCGTCGATTACCGTAGGACTTCTGGAGACCTCTGAAGTTGGAGAACGAAGTCTCCACTTTACACTTCCCGACAACCGGTAATATGATTACCACAGCCAGATATTAACACTATAAACACTACTCTATGATTATCAAGTAGTTTGGGATCCATACTCCAAAAAAAAACCCACTGTGAAAGCAATGAAAATATCGAGTGCGTATGACCTTCCCACTTGCGCTAGTTCGCTGTTGGTATTCTGTCATTTATTATTCATAAAACCCCTCACACTTAATATTTCTATTACTATATAACAGTTATATATATCTGGAGTCTTTATCCAAAAGTTTCCTTCAGTAGTATTAGTTTATTGTCACTGAAGTCATTCAATTTTTCATTCAGTAACATGTAAAAAGCCATGGATTTACTTTCACTGTTATAACATCAAGTATTTGTACTCATATTCTTATATTACTAATAACTTACATTTCTATTTACATTTTCTATTGTATTTTCAATATTTACACTTGTATTTTACTTACACTATGTTATTCACTTTCAGTAAGATAAAACTATATTACACTGTTCAGTCACATGTACTGTACATCCATTGCTTTCACTTGCTATTTACACATTATTTACACATTATTTACACATTATTTTCCTTTCCCACTTGCACTTTGAGAACTGCTTCTGGCTGTGGTAATCAAAGAAGCAGGTAACACAAGGGGAACCTGGCACTCAGCGCACTGCCAAGAGGTGCATTTGTGCTCAGGTGTGCGTCGGGTGCTATGTGCACACACCTGGCACCTGCGGATCGCAGCCTTCCTCTTGCCTGTGGCAGGCATTTGCACCAGTTTGTGCCGATCCATGTACGCCCTCTGCTCAAGTCTGTCGGGAAGTGTTACTGGATGGCGCCTTGGAGTTGCTGCTGTCACCCTACCATATCTTTCAAGCAGCTGCTGAACACAAGTCCTGGTGAACAACCTCAGGGAGAAGGACTTGGGTGGCTTGACCTTCATCTTGTACAGGATGAAGGCGTTCAGCATCGTCATGTCTATGAGATGCAGAAAAACTTTCCTGTACCACCTAGTATTCTTCCTGAGGCAGTCAATCTCTCCAATCATCATGTCGGACTTGTCCACCAGCCGCATGTTGATATTGTAGTCTAACACAGCATCAGGTTTCCTCACAGGTTCGCCTGTCCTACAGTCGACCTTCCCACTGTCTGTCATTTCCCCTTTATGTACGGTGGTAAGCATGAGCACGACCCTCTTGTCATGCCACCGTATTGCCAGCATCTTCTCAGACTTGAGTAGGTGCACATCTCCTCGCTGCGATGTTCCTGCCTCTGGGAATTTAGGGAAGTGGGCACGATTACTCTTCACAGTGCCGCAGGAGCCGATGCCGTGCTCTGAAAGGTATTTGGCAAGTCTCGGTGCTGTATAATAGTTGTCTGTATACAGCACATGATTCCTACCAAAATACCTTTCAAGGAGCACTTTCACTACACAGCCTGAGAAGCCAAGGGGGTGTGTTTTATCAAGATCGACAGTGCTGGCTGAATAAATGACGATGTCAAGGATGTACGCCGTCTTACAGCCGCACAGTACAAAGAACTTGATTCCAAAGCGATGGCGTTTGCTTGGAATGTACTGCACAAACCTAAGACGTTCTCTGAACAAAACCAAGGATTCGCCAATGACAACCTTCTGAAAGGGGTGGAAGAATGTCATAAACTTATCCTTCATTCTGCTCAGAATCTCCCGGATCTTCCAGAGTGGGTCGGTTTGGGAAGGTACATCGTTGTCGGCAAAGTGCAAGTTTCCCATGATGTTCCGGAAGCAATCTCTGGTCATGTATTTATTGAAGGTGGGTGAGGGTAGTAAGGGGTCCATGGACCAGTATTTTTCCAACTCATGCTTCTTTGAGTGTGCCATGAGAAGCATGAGGGCGAAGAACACATACAGTTCCTGCACTCCCAGCATGGACACTGTTGCATCTTGGCTGCACCTGTACCACTTGCAGTACGTTGTGATTCATACCTGTTGGTCTCATCACATATGTGCTGCATGACTTCGTCATCTAAGGAGGCCAAAAGGAAGTCCACACACTCAGCATCCTCATCAAGAGTGAAGGCAGGCTGTACTCCTGAGGAACTCTCGTCAAAATCGAGATGTTCTGGGACAAAATCGGGCCCTTCCGTCCACGCGAAGGCGTCCAGGATTCCTTGTCATGGCGGTGTAGGGTGGGTGAGGGTGGTGGGTGGCTGTGAGGCAGATTTATCACGTTCAAGGTCAATCGCACTGACCCTGGGTTGCCGTACAGCACTAGCAGCCCTTACTCTACTAGCAACTCTACTTTTACGGGTCAGGGATTTACCTCTTCCTCTACGGCCTGCCTTCACTGTTGATGCTGGTGGTGACTCTGACGACGAAGACTCCGGAGATAATTCAGCAGAAGAAGAGGAAGAAATGAGTGAAGTGGGGCTTGGGGAATGGGGAGGTGAATCAACTCGGGACTCATGGCGGGCTGGGTCATGCGGGGCCATTGTTCCAGGGCTAACACGCCGCTTTTTCACTCCCTTCCCAAATTCCTTCCTTTGCTGCACTAATGGCTCCTTTCCCTTGGAGCTAGGGATAACTTGGGACACTGAAGCACTCATACTAGTACTTTCTGGCACGATTTCTCCCAGCTCATCACACGAATCCCCCGAAGGGTCAAAATCACTATCCATCATCACCATAGATAATTCCGCTAGTTCACATTCCACTGTAGAGTCAATTAGTCCTTTCCTGCTTCCCTCATGAGTTTTACTGGGTGTAGAGGTCACGGGGCCCTTTGCAATGGGCGCAGAAGCGGCAGAAATGGCGGGGCGCAAGTGCGACATGCTTTGACCACAGCGGAGGACAAGGAACTAAATGCCGCGGGTTATCTGAGAAGGCAAGGGTTGACAGTGACAATGGGGCTGACAGCTGCTAACTTACATGCTAATAAATTATTCGTAGAAAATCTCAGCAATACATAAAGAAATAGGTAGTTCCAGGTGAATGTCAATGTCACTTAGGCTTCTCCCTTCCTTTCTGATATATATTTTTATTACAGAAATAGACTACAAGGTATAATTCAAAGGGGAAATTACCATGGTAATGTAGCGAATGAATGCATGCGAGGTGTTGTCAGGTGATAATTAGCCAATTCCTGGTGTATACCACTATCACTTACCTTATTTTTTTGGGGGGTATACATTATTTTGTATAAGTATAGGGCATAGGGCTTATTTCAATGGATGAAATCTGTGGAAAAATCCGGGGGAGATTTGCTTAGCGTAGCGGTGCCGGGGAGGTGAGAGGACAGGGTAATGGAGGGGAGGTAGGGAGGGGAGTCAGGAATGGGGGAAAATCGCTAAAATGTCAACAATGGATGGGAGTACAGATGAGACTTGGAGTGCTGACTAGTGTTGGACATTGGCAGTACTGATAGATGATACAAGCCACCACTTGAAAGCCCGGGATAATTCAAAATAACACAGAATCACAAAAGTGACGCCCCGCGGTATGATCCATTGCACCCGAGCATCACGAAAGTGACGCCACACAGTTAAGGGGTTAAGGAGCTCTTGACAGTGATGAAGAGCCATGATTTTTTCCATCCTTTTTTGTATGGGTCCTACTTCATCATCTGGATGGACCATGCAACACCCAAGTGGTTGAAAACACTGGAATCCAGAAGGACAACTGGCATGCTGGCTCGGGAAGCTAGACCAAAACAAACATGAAGTGTAGCACCGTCCTGGGAGGGTACGTGGCAATAGTGACAGCAAGAGTCATTGGCCTTGTGATCCAGAGTGCCGGCAGTGTAGTATAAAAGAAGATCATAGTAAATGCAGCCATACTGCAGTGACATGGTCAGTGTCAGATAAAGACCTAAGGAGGATGCAGATGGAGGATGCAGATTTACTACCAGTGCTAGAGTGGCTGCAGTGGAGTACAGTGTGACCATTTTGGGAAGAAGTTTCCAGGTTAAGTCCTGCGACCAAGAACTACTGGAGTCGGTGGGACCTTCATCTTTTGAATAATGGACTACTGGAGCATCAGTGGGAGACACCCGATGGCCTCAGCAAGTATTGGCAACTAGTGGTTCCGAAGAAGATGAAGTCTGAGATCTTGGATGAGTCTCATAACCAGATCACTAGTGGGCACCTGGGAGTGAGGAAAACTCTAAGCCAGCTGCGATAGAGGTTCTACTGGATCTGCATGTGTCAGGATGTTGAAGAGTGTTGTCAGGCCTGCGATGTGTGTTATATCAAGAAGAGACACAAGAAATGTGGTTGCATCCCTCTCTAGCTGTACCAAGTGGATGCACCGATGGAAAGAGTTGCGGTGGACATTACTGGACCTTTGCCACTCACTGGAAGAGGAAACAGGTATATATGTGTTGCCATGGACTATTTCACAAAATGGCCAGAAGCCTATGTCATCCCTCATCAAGAGGCTGCAATTGTTGCTCAGGTATTGGTTGATCAGTTTTTCTGTCATTTTGGGATGCCACAAAAGTTACATTCACCCCCCGGGTAGAAACTTCAACTCTGCTGTGTTCCGTGAATGCTGCAAGTTGTTGGGGATCAAGAAGACCAGAATGACTCCACTGAGGCCAGAGTCAAATGGGATGGTGGAGAAATTCAACTGGTCCATGGTACAAGAAGTAGCCAAGTGCTGCATAGATGGACAAATGCAATGGGACCAGAAATTACCTGCATTACTACTGACATATTGGTCTGCATCCCATGAATCTACCGGCTACATCCCTACAAAACTAATGTTGGGCCACGAGTTACACTTACCCATTGACTTGTTAATGGGAAGACCACCTGGTGAAGAGCAGCCTACAGTCACCTCCAGCTATGCAAAGCATCTTCAGGAAAAGATGGCTGAGGTCCATCATCAAGTACGAGGAGCCCTTAAGTTTTCAGGAGAGGTGATGAATTGCAAGTATTATGCTTAGGCAAGTGAAGTAAGCTTCAAGGATGGTGACCAAGTTTGGTTATACAATCCTTAGCATAAGAAGGGACAGACACCGAAGCTGCAGATCCCATGGGATGGGTCCTACACTGTGCTGGACCGCCTATCAGACACAAAGTACCAGATTCGGGGAGGCAGGATGTCCGGCCCAAAGGTGGTACATGTGAACCGTCTGTGGCAGAACCATGGGCCAGGACCGAACAGGTGGGATGTCTCCGAGGAATCGTGCACTCCCGCAGCCGAAGTTGTTAAGGAGGACCAAGGAGCTGAAGTGCAAGAGGATAGTGACAGTTTCCCAAGAAAGAAATGAATCAGGAAGAGGATCAAGACCTTTCTGGAGGAGTGGACTGTGTGGAGGAGCAAGGACTTCGTTGGAAGTGGTATAGAAGAAGACCTGATAAGTTGAAGGATTATTTTGTGTATAGTTAGATGTTTCATTAAGATTAAGATTTATGTTTGTATATATTGTGTAGTGTAGTCTTGTCGGGATGACAAAGGACTAGGGAGGAGGTAGAGTTAAGAAGCGGGATTTGCCAATTAGAGAGTCGAGAAGTTTCTCACTGATTCCCGATGTTTACTGCAGTTCCAATAAGAGTCAAGAGTTCCCAGTTTGCCTGCTGTTTGAGAGTGTAGTTGTTTCATAAGTTATGCATTAATTTTTGTGCTCTTTTTTATAATGTTTTATTTATGTAATAATTTGTTAAACTCTGTAATTTAAATTAAGTTTCTATGCTAAATAATTTACAGTGTTATGTAATGTAAGGAAACTCTGGCATGTTTTGGATATCAGTAAGTTGGCAACTGTTGCTTCTTCAAGAATGTAGATCATTCTAGTACAATGCAAGTTTATATAAGGATGGGGAAGAGACTAGAGGGAGTCAGTCAATTTTTAGTTCAGTTAATGCAGTAGCCTATATTTTCAGTACTTGTGAAAATAGTGAAGTGTTATTGGCAAACAGTGAAGTGTTACTGAAGTTTGTATATCATCGGCACTTATGAAAATAGTGAAGTGTTGCTGTCAAACATTAAGTGTAGTTACAGTTAGTAATCTTTGTATATCTTCGGTATTTGTGAAAATAGTGAACGGAAGGGTAATAACTTGGAAAACATCAACAGCTAACTTAAGAAGCCAGTGTTTATTTATGACGGCTGGAGTGATCTTGTGTGCTGTACACCCAAAGGCTGACCATAGGAAAAACAAGTCACTGGGCAACGTCCTTCCTGTACTGAACTACTGCTGTTGGAGCCTGTGGCAGTGTGGGACAGAGACGTAACAATAAATAAATAAATTATATATATATATATATATATATATATATATATATATATATATATATATATATATATATAAAATTAAATCACTTAATAACACGTGATTCATCTATCTATAGCCCGACGCCCTAATCCAGCAAAGGGTGGCTGCAGACAAAACGCCTCCAAGTCGCTCTGTCATCCACCATTTGACTACCCTCCCCTCAACTCACGCCCCCCTCCCTCAAATGCTCTCAACTTCATCCCTCCACCTCATCCTTGGTCTTACCCTCCCTCTCCCTCCCTTCACCTCACCTACATACACCCTCTTAGTCAATCTTTCATTCTCCAATCTCTCCACATGTCCAAACCACCTCAGTGTATTTCTCCTAATCTCCTCAACCACATCCACATCCACCCCACAACGTTCTTTCACTTCTTCATTCGTCAACCTGTCCCTCCATGTCAATCCACATGCTCCTCTCAAGTAACTCATTTCCACTGCTCTCCTCTTGACTTGTTCCCCTCTTGCAAGGTCCATGCCTCGCTTCCATACGTCATGGTAGGGATCACAATAGTATCATGCAGTGACTTCTTAACTTCCAAACTCACCTCCCTATTTCTCATCACTGCTTTCAGTGAACCAACAACCTTCCTTCCCTGCTGTACACTTTCACGCACTTCATCCCCCAAACTTCCATCCTTACTCATCACACAACCCAAGTACTTGAAAGCACTCACATCCTCCATATCTTCGCCATCCAACCTCACCGTGCATTCTGTGACTTCATTTCTCTCAAACACCATAACATTACTCTTATTTACATTAACTTTCAGATTCCTCTTCCTGCACGCTGTCCCAAATTCATGCACCAAACCTTGCAACTCCCATTCACCGTCACTCAACAATACTGTATCATCAGCAAACAGCAACACCGGAATCTTCCAAATCTCACCTTCATTCATTAGAGCCACCCCCAAATCCACTGCCCTACCTTGGACCTCCTTTCCAACCCCACCCATGTATATACGAGTATTAAACAGCCATGGAGACATCACACAACCCTGTTTCAGTCCCACATTGACATCAAAGAACTCACTCAGCTCACCATCCACTCGCACCGTAGCCCTAGCTCCTTCATACATACTCTTCACAGCACTCAACAATTTCCCCTCCACTCCATATATTCTCAATACCTTCCACATAAATTGTCTATCTATTGTCATAAGCTTTCTCCAAGTCCGTGAAGGCAACATACACTTTCAGTCCCTTCTCTAGATACTTCTCCACTAAACATCTTAAAACAAATATCTGATCTACACACCAATTTCCCTTCCTAAATCCCCCTTGTTCTTCTCCAAATAGCTCCTCCGTTATATTCCTAGCCCTATCAGTTAGTATTCTACCATATATTTTTCCAGTCACACTAAGAAGGCAAATACCCCTATGGTTACCACATACTTCTCTCTCCCCTTTTCCTTTGTATAAAGGAACAATTATACCTGATTTCCAATCCTCCAGAACCCTTCCTTCTTCCCAAGCCAACCTACATAGCTTCCATATCCACTCCACTACAATCTGACCCCCGTACCTCAGCATTTCACCACACTATCAATTCCTGGGGCCTTTCCCATCTTCATCTTCTTCATTGCTTCCATTATGTCCGCCCTACTGATCTCTTCCTCCCTTTCATCTCTCCTTCTCCCAGCCATTCCCCAACCAATATAAATATGCAAATAAAAAAAAAATCCAAAAGGAAGCCAGTGCCATTTTACCCCCTCCGAGGTGTATGGGCCCAAGGCTAGGCTGCCGTACCTCAGTACATTGAAAAGATGTTTATGTTACTTCGCTTGATGAAGTTGGGTAATTTAATAAAACTACAGTCACCTCTTGGGGATCAAAACTATGGAAGATAATCACTCTAACTAGAACATTCTAATCTCTAGACCACCTAATCGATAGTATTTCATTCTCAGTTGCTCTGTCAGTGTTGCTTCAGTATATCGATTGTGTGATTGGTTTTATGAATGTTCTTACCTAATTGTATCTTTACAGGAATGAGTCAGGCTCGTACTGTCCCGTGTCTTAAACCATATTTATAGTACATATCCTTAAATTTGTGAATTGTTTTGGTACACACTATTTTATTCGGTAGTGCATTCCACTGATCAATTGCTCTATTTGGGACACTAAATTTCCTTACGTCTTTATCATCTCTTTTTTTAAGCAGTTTTTTACAGTGTCCTCTTGCTGGTGCTTCCCCATACGTTAAGTAATCATTTATGTCTATTTTCTCCTTCCCTGATATGCATTTATATAGCATAATCATGTCATCTCTTTTCCTTCTCTCCTCTAGTGTTGGTAGATTCAGTTTATTTAGTCTTTCTTCGTAGCTTAGATCCCTTAAGCTTGGTACCCATCTTGTAGCGGCCCTTTGAACTTTTTCAATCTTGTCTATGTGTTTTTTGAGATGAGGACTCCAGACTACTGATGCATACTCCAGGGTTGGTCTGATGAATGATGTTATTATCTTTCTTAACATGTCTTCATTTATGTATGTAAACGCTATTCTCATATTGGCAAGCAGTATACACATGTTCTGTACCTTCTCACTGATGTGGTCAGCCGGAGATACTCTGTTATAGACAATCACACCTAGGTCCTTCTCTCTCTCTTATGTGTGTAGGGTTTTATTTCCTAATATATAATCCCAATCAGGTCTTTTTCCACTTTTACCAAACTTGATTACATGACACTTGTCCACACTGAATTCCATTTGCCATGTATTACTCCATTCATGAAGTTTAATTAATTCTTCTTGTAGCTCTTTAGAAGAGTCTGTGTTAGTAATTCTACTTTGTATTTTTGTATCATCTGCAAACATATTTAGATAGTTTTCATTTCCAGTGTTACTGTCAGTATCATTTATATACACTAAAAACATGATTGGTGCCAGCACCGAGCCCAATGGTACTCCACTAGTCACTTCTTTCCATGATGAGTAATTTTCTCTTAGTACTGTTCTCATTTTTCTTTTCATGAGAAAATCTTGCATCCAACAATACAGTTTGCCACGAATTCCTCCTTGATGGTACAGTTTCCATAAAAGTCTTTGGTGTGATTCTGTGTCAAATGCTTTCTTGAAATCTAAGTAGATACCGTCCACCCATCCTTCTCTTTCCTGTAATGTGTCTGTTACTCTGTCATATTAGCTCAAACGATTAGTAACACATAATTTTCCTTTTCTGAAACTAAACTGTCTTTCTGTTATCATACTGTATTCTTCTAGGTGATTTACCCAAGCTTTTCTTATAAGCTTTTCTAATACCTTGCTTACAACACTAGTTAGTGATACTGGTCGGTAGTTATGTGCATTTTGTCTATTCCCTTTCTTGAGTAAGGGAACAACGTTTGCTTTCTTCCAAATATCAGGTATTTTACCTTGACTCAAGGATTTCTTGAAAATTAAAAATAATGGTTTACTTAACTCCTTTGCACATTCACGTAGCACCCAACATGAATTTTCATCAGGACCATTTGCTTTTCCTTTGTCTAATTTACTTAGCTCCTCCTGTATTTCTTTTTCTGATATTTGTATATCTGGTAGTATGTGTGGGCATGCATGTTCCACATAATCCGTCTCAAAATTTTTTTCCTCTGTAAAAACTGATTGGAAATTCTTGTTTAGTGCTTCACAACTATCCTTCTCTTGTGTATAGGTGATTCCATCGTCCGTAATGGATTGTATTTTATCTTTTACTTTCGTTTTGCTTTTGATGTAGCTGTAAAATAGCTTTGGTCGATCACTACTTATATTCATGACATCCTGCTCAAACTGTTTTTGGGCTTCCCTCCTTATTCTTGTATAATCGTTTCTTGCTTGTTTGTAATTATTATATGCCCTTTCACTATTGTGTCTTCTGTATCTATTCCACAACAATTCTCTCTTTTTTTTTTTTTTTAACATTTTATATTGAACCTTTTCTTTATTTTCTTTTCTGCTTCTTTGTGCTGTGGGATGCTCTTCTGGACTCCTATTTCATAAAGTTCACAGAATTTTTCAAATATAGCATTTAAATCTTGTCCTCTAAGCTCATTTGCCCAAGCAATTTCTAAGAAGTACTTTAGGTCATGATACTTTCCCTTTTTATAGTTTAGGCTCTTTATGTAACTTTCATTGCTGTTATCTATGTCATATGCAATCCTGAAATTGCAATTTAGTACTGCATGGTCGCTTTTGCCGAATGGAGGGTGATATATTAAATTCTTAACAACGTTTTCTTGCCTAGCAAATATGAGATCTAGCACTGAGGGCACATCGAGTCCTCTTTTTCTGGTGCCTTCCCTTACATGCTGCATTAGGAAAAACTCTTGCACAAGATCCAGGATCTTTTGGTCCCAACAGCTTTCTTGGCTTATTATATCTAGAGTATTCCAATTTATATTTGTATTAAAATCTCCAGTTAGTATAATTCTTTTCGATTTCTCTTCCATTTTATGAAGTAATGCTCATAAACTCTGAATTGTACTTTCCGCCAGGTCCCCATAATCATCTCTTTTCCATGTGTTTGACCTGGGTGGCATGTACAAATTGGCTACAATTACTTTCCCTTCAGATGTATTTATCTCTACTGCAATCAGTTCTACTTGTGAGGGTATATCTAACTTTTTCTTTGACTTTTAGATTTTTCTTACTTAATATTATAATTCCTCCTCCTTTTTTTAAGTTCCTATCTCTTCTCCATATATTATATTCCTCTAAGTTTAGGATGTCATTCGATATCCTTGGTGTTAATTTTGTTTAAGTTAGACATATTATATGTGGTTCATTTTCTCGGACATAATCATTCATCTCTAACAATTTAGATACCATTCCATCCACATTTGAGTACATCAGCTTAATCATCTTGTTTATATACTTATCATGATTTGGTTCTACTACCTTCCTCCTTTTTATTCCCTCCTGTTTATGTACCACTTTCGTACCTGCAATCCAATTACTTTGTAAAAAAATGTATTCTTCTCCTCCTCTGATCTTCCCTCATTTTTTTTTTTTTTTTGCTTCCTCCCTCTTCTTTTTCAGTAATTCCAGTTCCTCTTGTGTTAGGCATCTTTTTATCCATACATTTTTCAACTCCTCTTTTTCCATAAGGTTCTTCGCATTTTTTAGTATATCCTCCACGGTGTTTACACTCTGGAAGGTTACCTTTAGTGGTCTTGACTTGCTTTTCTCGTATTTCCCTAACCTTTTGTGTTCCTCTATGTCTTTACTACAGATTTCCTCTGAAACTTCTTTCAATATGCCCATTACATTTGCCATCTCCTTTTTGTCTCTTGAGATCTTGTTTTTTACTTCTTCCTCTTCTATACCAGTAATTAGTATAGATTTGTTAATATCTCTGACTAACTTAGGATTGTTTTGGATTATTCTTTTCACTTCCTTTTTAATGCTTTTTTCTTCCACCCTTGTTTCCAAGTCTTTCTTTAGTTTCACCATTTCAGCATAAGTGGTTTCCACATCATTTTTGTAGCTTTGCCCAGCTACATTCACCTGTGTTATCTTCTCCTCAATATGACTGCTCTGATCTATCAGACTGCTTACTTGCCTAATTGTCTCTGTATCATTTTTGAACTCTTCCATACTCTCGTGGTTGACTACTGTACTTGCCATTTCACTAATTTTCCTCCTATGTGTACCCACTTCAACTGTTACCTCATTTATGGTTGTTTCTTTCTTGTTGACTTTTGCAAGTGCATCTGTTTCTCAATTTCATCAATCTCATTCTGAAAAGCCGTCTCCAACCTATTTACTCTTTCAACCAGTTTGTTGTGAGTCTCCATTTCAGCCAGTTCTTGGTAGAAATCATCATCCTGCTTTCTAGCTTTATCCCTTTTTTCCAAATTTGCTTTACTAAAGTATGTGGTCATTTTGCAGTACTAATGCGCTTATAGTACTTACATTCCTTGGGGCAGATTGTAGACTAATCAACGATCAGCTGATTGTGCGCATTCCCTCACTGTTTGTTTACTTTTCTGTTTGACCAAGTCTTACTTAAAACGTATTTTTTTTATATTAGAACATTTAGTGTGTGTGTGTGTGTGTGTGTGTGTGTGTGTGTGTGTGTGTCAATATTCTATGTATGCATGTCTGGTAATGTTGAGTGTTTGTTTCTGGACACTGAGCTGGAAGGAGGTGCCTCTCCCCCAGTAGTCTCGATTCAACCACTCACTTGTCACAGACAGTAGGGAGACTGTCAACAAAGCAGTGGAGGATCCACAAAATAAACTGAAAGAAGTGATCAGAAGCTTAGAATATGCTCATGAAGAAATTAACACCCTGAAATCAAGCCTAAAAACAGTAAATGAAGAGAAAGAAAGCCTAGTTAGTGAGTGGAAGTCACTGAGAAAGCTGTTAAATGAAACTGTCCCATGCCTCAACTACATCGATGACCAGTCTCGCAGGTTCAACATACGCTTCACTGGTATACACGAAACCAATGGTGAAAATCCCAAACTGACAACATAAGGTCGCTCAATAGACTGCAGACAAGATTGAAATAACACCCAACCTAGAACGAGCGCATCATATGGGAAAACATGGCAGTGGACCTCATGATATAGTGGCTAGATTTGCAACACAGCGGCAAAGGGATGCTATCTTGGCTAAGAGGTCACAATTAAAGGATACAACAATCTACATGAATGAAGACTTCTGCCCAGCTACAGTCAAGGTGAGAATGAAATTAATACCGCAACTAAAAACGGCAAGGGCAGAAGGAAAATATGCCTGCTTAACCCGTGGCATCCCGTCGACGTATGGGTACGTTGCAACATATTGCATTTTCCAGTCCCAACAACGTACTGGTACATTGCGCAATTGCAAGGTTCATAATTTGCACAATTTTCAATTTTCGCGTGTGATTTTTCGTATGTATACACGGGAAACCTTCCTCTATTCCTCTACAAGATGCCAAGCAGGGACACTGCCTTACACCGCATAACCTCCCCCCCCCCCGCACGCCATTGTCTCGGTAATTCACCTGTTACCAGTGACCTGGCCAATAAAGATATTCAGGGCCAGAGTGATTCACCAATCAATGACAATGTGGAGGACAAAGTTTACATAGCATTAGAGGAAGAAACAGTCAGAATTGATGATCAGGTAATGTGGCAAAGAAAGGTCATTTATGGTGATGAGTTAGTGAGTGAAACAATGCTTATAATGCCTATATTACTGTTTGAAAACCAATATATTCTCGTACTACATATAAATTCGTACCAAGTAAATAAATAAATACCGTTTATGAGTGGTGTGAAATAGTTACTCTCCCATAGAACTCGTTTTCTTTGGTGCCAGCCTGCTAGAAAACCCAGTAAGGTAAGAAGGTACTGCTACCTGGATCGTGTTTTCTAAACCTCAGGTGAGCGATTTCTCTATGAATTTTCGATGTTTCTCACCAAAAGCGGAGGTTTTACCCCCCCCCAAAAAAAAAATCAAAAATACCTTGGGACTGGGGGGTGTCAGAGGTGCAAAATAGCTCGGGACGTGACGGGTTAAGTTACAGGAAGCTCATCAGATCTATTAGTCAGCGCCAAACAAATTCCAACAAAGAAACCACAACAGACTCAAATTAAAAAAAAAAAAGAACCTCCATGAAGCCGATCGAACCATCACCCAAGACCAAACAACCTATATCACAATATGATGACTAGAGCCCTCAGAAAGGTAAATAATCGTCCCAACCAAAGCAAGAGTCAGGAATCGTCATCTACCGACAAGACGGAAGACGGAATGAATGAACAACTCGACAATCGCACACCGCCCAGAGACACCAGCAGAGTGGATTCAGCTCTGGCATTACCTAAACCCATTGAGGAGACAGTGAAAAGGACTTGGAGACCACAGAGCAAAAAATAGAAAGTCCATTGAAGGTGTATCCATAAGTAATGGTGGACTTTAACTCAAGTTTCGTTTTTCCGTTTGTAGACTTGGATGACAGAGATTTCTAAAGGTACTTAAACAACAGTGTAAATTCTCAAGATCATAATAATATAAGTGTCTCATTACCTCATATGAAGTCCGTCAGTTATGATCAGGTGTGTTCTGGTGTCAACATCTTTTTCCATATGAAGTTGTAGTATCACACATTTTACATAATAATTTTTAAAGCTGTTTAATCATAATTAACAGTGTGTAATGAAGTGTGAATGATGAACAACCAAATATCATTTTGCTGTTAGCTGTGGTATAGGAAGAAGGTGGATGGCAGACCATAAGTGCCACCCTGTTTCAATTATAAAATGAAGGTTAGGAGAAGTGATAAGATAGCTGAATAGTGCGTAAGTGTAAAGTCCTGGGGAACCATTTATTATGTTGGCATATGTGAATGTACTTAATGCCATTTTATTGAGGTGTATAATGTGCTAGTAGAGTTGTCATTTATCTCAACTTTTTGCATAAGCCCAGAGTATATGTAATGCTCGGCACCTCACTTTTTAGCTGACCTCAGCACCGCGCCCTAGTCAGCTCGGTGAGTGTACAGCATCAGAAGCCGTTTTACAGTTTAAAAGGGAGGTGGTATCGCTCTTACATATCTCTCGGGTCGCAGTTATATTATTCTGTACCCAATAAAGAGAGATTTAATCTGCTCATTTCTGTCACCTTACGCTACCACTTAATAACGGACTAGTTTCCACCTTCTCGTGGCAGAGGACCTTTGGTGGGAAGTGTCGGGCAGTGACGGTGAGTAGCTGACGTGTACTACAGACAGTGTCGTCGATCCAACACGGTGGTCTAGTTATACTAAACAGCAGAACACTTAATATGTAGTCAACTGCTACTCCATAACGGCTACATTAAATTGGTGGCCAGCAGTGCGACGATACATTTTATTGGTGCTAGCAGTGGCACGATATTTAGTGCTAGCCGTGTACCGATACATTAAATTGGTGTTCAGTGCTGGGATACGATACGTGCTAAAGGGATTTATGCTGTGAACCAGGAACCCTTGCAATCGCTCGTTCCTGAAGGTGAAACAGAAAATCTTACTCTACTGTTGTAAGGGGACTAATTACCAGTGAGTTAAGTGGAGCAGATAAACTGGAGTGGTGCTTATTAATTCCTCCCATTATTCTGCCAGTGCGAGATTCCTATCTTAAGCACAAACTGGCAGTTATCTCGCCCTGTGGTGTGCAAGATATCTCCATCATCAAACGCAAACTGGCAAGAATCTCGCGCTCGTGTGTGAGAGGCGAGATAAGGGGAGTTCAAGCCAGTGCGGTGAGGAGTGGGTCAACTAGCGACTTCTAGCAACTAGAGGCGCGGACGGCCGAAGCGAGCTGAGGGAGACCGAAAGCGGCGGGCCTGGCGTGATGCAGGGCGAACCACTCGCTTGCTAACTCCCACAGCGAGCGGGCTGCCGTGTATGGTTGGAGGAGTCTGGTGGAGTGTGGAACGTGGAATGTGGAACATCATCCTGGACTTTCATATCTAGGTAGTGTCCATGCATTAGTAATCCACACACACACACACACTTGAATCAACACACGTTAGTTAGTTGATGAGTGGAAATAAAGGTTTCTCAGAATTCCCTTGATAAATATACTTTCTGTGTATTTTATATGTGTCCCGTTCTCTGTCACTTACCGTAACTATCCTTTTTTTTATGTCAGTTTATCTTCCTGTAACTGGGAGGGGAATATTACTGACAGGGTTAGATGGATACAGTGAAAAAAAGTGGGGACGTAGAATTAGGGAAATAGAGATTAACCCCACTAGACTCAGCATTTTATGAGTGGGTTGATACATCAAATAAAGGTGCTCAGACATATTAAATGAGTGAAGGACATATTGAGGATCAAGGTGATGAGGATATTTCTGAAGGACAGGATGAGGATTTGAACGTTTTGCATTTGCGTTCTGGTCATACTTATTCAACAGTCCCAGAGCAATCAGTTAGATCCAAAATGGCCACTAGTCTTGCTAGAGGGTAATCCTAGTGAGGAGACTGTGGAAGTTGAGACAACAGTACCTTTGGTCACTCAGGATATGCAAAATCCAGTCATTAGTGATAGTACTACAACCACTCACATACCTGTGTATACTTCAGATGTTTTTAGTACGCCACAAGGTTTTGGACAGAATTTATTTTCTGTTCCTTATTCAAATGCATGGGGTACAAACACAGATGGTATTGGCATTCGAACCCAGAATCCTAATCAATGGGGCATGAATACTAATATTGGCATGCAAACCCAGAATCCTAATCAATGGGGCATGAATACTACTATTGACATGCAAACCCAGAATCCTAATCAATGGGGCATGAATACTAATATTGGCATGCAAACCCAGGGCCCTTATCCAAATACCTGGGGCATGACTAACAATATGGGCGTGCAAAGTCAGACTAACCCTCCTCCTTTGTGGCAGATACATGTACCTAATCTGGCTACTGATATAGTACAGCAGCATCCTAACTGTACTGAAGGTCAGGCTTTGGCGAAGGCAGGCATATGCTATGCAGAAGCTAGCAAGGCCTTGCAAACTTCAGGCTGGAGAGACACAGCTACTAGTTCTCGACAGCAAAGGACCAAGGCTGTTAAGCCAGAGGTGAAAAGATGGTGTGTCATACATGGGCATTGTCCTCATGAAACGGACTGTTGCCCCTTTGTCACTGAAAAGAGGAAGAAACTAGGGAACCCAGCTAGTTCGGGGGAAGCTCAGGGCCGCGCGCAAACGTAATTAAAATAGTACAATCCACCGATGCGTGTGTGGCAGCTATTACTAAGGTGGACTTATTATCTATTCCTTGGATCATAGGGAAAGGTCAAGTGTCCCTGATCGTAGATACAGGGGCATGTACAAACATTATTTCTAGTAAAGCGTTGGAAAGACTTAAAAGTGAAATGCCTCTAACAAACTGGACATTATCACCACCTGATGTAATGTTGACAGGTGTGACAGGGAGTAGAATGAAGATTGTAAGCCAGGTTCCGTTGACACTGAGGGCAGATAAACGATCTCCTGTGTTACGTGCTACGTTTTATGTGGTTGAGGATTTTCCTCTGCCAGCTGATGGGCTGTTAGGCTTTGAGACCATGGAGGAGTATGATATAGTAATACACCCTCAAAGACATTCCATTTCCTTTAATGGGAAAGAGTTTGTAGGCCTTAATCCCTCAGCAACACGAACTGGAATTGGCATCCAATCAGGAGCTGTCCAACCAGTTGTGACCCCGACAAGTGAAGCATCAAGGGAGTCCCCGGATGCACACGAAGCGGAGGGTATGGACTGGAAGAAAGTCAGGGCTATAGTGAGTGGTAATCACCACTTACCCAGTTGAACTGTCTGTAAAATTCCTGTCCAAGTACCTGAAGTGTCGGTGGGAACTGATGTAGCATGCTTAACTGAGACTGTGAAACATAAGGCATTGTCGCTGGAATCGACTCTGAATAGCGTTGGCCAAGACCAGAAGACGCCCTTCTTCATCGCAAATATGAGTGGTGGCGCAGTTAAGCTCAGAGATGGTTGTTATATAGGCGACTTGATGTGCTATGGTGCCCCCATAAAGGAAGTCGACGACGTGCCGGTGATCTCTCCTGTAGTTACATCTCAAGCAACGACTCAGTCGGAACCCATACGTCTGGCTAAGGAAAAACAGCTGGAGTAATACGTGAAGGTCACGGATAATGTAGACCATAAAACACGACTCCTAGCTCTCCTTAGAGAATTTTCCGACGTAGTAGCACTTCCAGGAGAAGCGCTGGGTAGGACGGATAGGGTGAAGCATCATTGGTTTGTGCCCTGGTACAAATCCAGTTTATGTGCCCGCATACCGTCTACCGCACAGCCAAAGGGAGGCAGTGGATGAGGAAGTTGAAAGGATGCTTCGTGATGACGTTATCCAACCTTCCTCCTCGCCTTGGAGCACCACTCTTTCTAGTGCCTAAGAAGGACAGTGGTGTGAGACCTGTTGTGAATTTTCGGCAAGTGAACAAGACAGTACCGGATCGTTACCCGATTCCGTACTGTGTTTACTTGTCTGGATCTAGCGTCAGGGTATTGGCAGGTGGAGCTGACCGAAGAGTCGCGTCCCATTACTGCTTTTAGCACTCACCGTGGGCACTTTGAATTTCTCCGGATGCCTTTTGGACTGAGTAATGCTCCTTTATCATTTCAGCGGATGATAAACCAATTGTTTGGCGAGATGTTAGGGCAAGACGTCTTAGCGTATCTAGATGACCTATTTTCCTACACCACAGAACAAGGATCAGATAAGATCATTCCTAGGCCTCACTGGCTTTTATAGGAGTTTTGTCCACAGGTATGCCATCATAGCATCACCTTTAACAACGCTACTTAAGAAGGACGCTGCATGGAAATGGGGACCCTCGGAAGAGAAAAGCTTCAACGAGCTCAAACAAGCCATGTCAGAAACACCCGTATTAGCGTTTCCTGATTATACTCAACCTTCCTATCTGTGCACGGACGCCTCAGGTCTGGGTCTGGGAGTGGTGTTACAGCAGAAGGATGAGCAAGGTAAGACACATACCATAGCGTATGCTAGTAGGGCATTAAGACCCCCAGAGAAGAACTATTCGACGACACATTGGGAGACATTAGCAGTCATGTGGGCGTTAGGACATTTCCGGGATATTATCTTTGGCTACCGGATAATTGTTTTAACTGACCATGCACCCATACGCGACTTGTTTAAAGGAAAAAACTTGCACGGTAAGGTTGCGCGTTGGTTTGGCAAGGTAATGGAGTTTGATCCAGAGGTCAGATATTTACCAGGCCGTCAAAATGTTGTAGCCGACGCGTTGAGTAGAAACATTGCTGCTACCATAGCCGAGGATGTTGCTCTTGCTGAGTATTCCTCAGACACGGAAAAAACGGAACAATGTAATGATGCGATGTGGTCTCAAGTCATCTTGGAGTCTGGCGACGAGACTTGTCTACCTGAACTCCCAGTACCAATGCTTCACTTCCATCTTCAACAGGGTCTTTTGTATAAGCAACCCCAGGGAAGGACACTGCATATCAGTTGGTTGTTCCTGCTACCTTACAGCAAGCCGTGCTACAGTTAGTTCATGACGTACCTCAAGCGGGTCATCCCGGTCGCGATAGATGCATACGTGAGGCAAGAAAGAAATACTATTGGCCGACCATGAGGAAGGACATAGAAGCCCACGTCAGTCAATGTGTCAAATGCACGGAAATATGAGGAACGACGGGACTTCCGACTCCCATCTTAGAGTATCCTCTTCCGGAAAAACCCTGGGATACAGTCTCCATTGATCTCTTAGCGTTGCCGAGAAGTCGTCAAGGTTCAAGTTATGTACTGGTGGCAGTGGACCATTTCTCACGATTCACTGTTTTAGCACCTTTACAGACGAAAACTTCAGAGGAGGTGGCGCACGCTTTTGTGACTTCAGTGATTTGTCCATACTCTACACCCAAGGTATTGCTCAGCGATAATGGCAATGAATTTCGTAACCAGATGTTACAAGAAATCTGTCGTATGTATGGAGTAAAGCAAGTTTTTGTAACGCCTTACAGTCCTAAGAGCAATGGTGGAGAGAACAAACAGGAAGATACGGGAAGTCTTGAGACCAGTAATAACCTCAAATCAGGAGGATAATTGGGAAGACTGGTTACCACATGTAGCGACGACCATCAACTCCTCAGAAAATTCATCAACTGGGAAGTCTCCTCATTATATCCTTTATGGAGAAGAGAAAGTGTTACCCTACGATTTGTTGGCTGGACCTCCTACTCCAGTATACAACGAAGAAGACTACGCAAAGGTACAGTTGTTGAAATTCCAACGTATACACAGTGAAGTACGGAAAAGATTAAAAGCCTCAAGAGCGAAGATGATGGCGAAACAACACAAAGGTAGTCAAGAAAAGACGTTACAGGCAGGCCAGAAGGTCATGATCCACAACCCTGAGAGAATTTCCAAGCTCAGACCTAAGTTCCGCGGACCATATACCGTTGTGGAACGAGTACGTGGAAATACTTATAGAATAAAGGATGAAGCTAATGGAACTCAGGAGGTAGTACATGCTGATAGGATCAAACTAGTAAGTCAAGAGCTAGGCCTATCGTCTGATGTGTTGTGCCCTCTGTCTTCGTCACAGTCTATGTCGTCATCCGTACCTGTCCCTAACCAAGAGTATCGCAGCAAGCTACGATCCCACAACAAGAGTGATTAAGGGAGTATCTACTCTTGCAGAAAAAAAATGTGGCTGTGGCTCATACTCCTCGTGCGTTGCTTGGGGTGGACCTATGGAACGACATCGGACATGGACACGACTGCGTTAATGCCAGGAGCACTGAAGAGCCCACTTGGAGAAGTCGTAGTAGTGGAAGATGCAGTATGCGTCTACTATCCAATGGAAGGCTATCTCCAAACGCCAGATATTGTCAAGGAGGTCTCCAAGGGCTTGTCGAATCTCAGACAGCAACCATTGGAAGTGGGAAAGATGTTTAATCGAAACCCACGATTGACGAACTCTGACTCTGAAGCTTTGGAATGAACCTTGCATGGAATTGTTGAGCTTCAGACTAGGCATATAGACAGGCTCACCGACAGGCTCACTAACTTGCATGTAGCTTTACCTAACGTACACTCTGATCTTTCCAAGCATGTCCATGCACGTACTAAGAGAGGACTTGTGGATTTTCTAGGAATCCTGTCTCAATAACTCTTTGGTACGGCATTAGATAAGGATATAGTGCAATTGGGTAGACAGATGCATGACTTGACACTGGCCGCTAAAGCCAATAATAGATTAATCATGCATGTGTATAAACAGTTAGATGAGTTCACTAACAAAGCTAACGAGATAATTAGGACTACCAACCATCTAGTAGAGCTTGTGAACAACATCTAAATTAATCTACTAACCCTAGCTAACTTGGTGTTATTCGCTGAGTACTTACATGCTCTCAACGAGTCAACCACTGCTTTGGAGAAGCATGCAGCCAATATGGTGGACGGCTTAATCGATGCAAGTTTGAACAGTGTTAATGCTTTATTGCTACCTACTAATATAGCTATGTGGAAGCATGGACTTATGCCACTCTTTGATCTGAGTCAACTGGAATATTATTACCCATTGTTAGAGGCCCAGTTGACCCATGAAGGCATCCTTATATTGGTACCTATGAGGAATGCTGTAACATACCAGGCATGGCGGTTCATTTCCTTCCCTTTGCTACTGCTAATAATACACTTGTTGTTATTGAAGAGGGTCCAGAGGTGCTAGTTGTCTCAGATGACAAGAAATATGTAGCAGAAACGACTGTGGATGAATTTGAGAAGTGTAAGGCCTCATTTCTTGATCTCCATGTATGTCCTGCTTTCCATTTTGTCTTCGTACCATTAAAGGTAGAGGAGTGTAAGAGGGCCTTGTTGGACACAAATACTTCCTCTGTTCTGCAATGTTGCACCTTCCAACCCATTCAGTTGAAGTCAGTTTTCCATGCTCATATTCATGCGAAACAGTACTTATACTTTCCTGAGACAGAGGATGTAACTGTGATTTGTGCCTCACAGAATCTCCTTACAGTAAAGGGGTACTATGTTGCACCTGATTTTTGTGAGTTACACAGTAAAGAGATAGCAGTTCTGCCTAGCAAGCATCATCTAGCTTTGTCAGTGAACTTCTCATCCCAGTTACGACCCTTTTTACCTTCATTCAGTGTTACTTCCTTGAATGTGAACAGGCTGTCTCATGTATTAAAGGAGCTTACCTTCCTCTTCCACCTGAACAGGACTGATTTAGAGCCTTATGTACTGTCCTATCTTCCTTCATACCTTTCTCCTTCCTATTTTGGTCCTGGCGTTGGTCTTCTACTTAGTGTGGTCTTGTCCTGTGTTTGTGGTTTAGGCTACTATTTAAGGCACCAATTAAGGAACCCACTGAGACCACGTGTCCGTACTCGCGGATTGCAAGTGGATGTTCCTGAATAGTTAGCTACCCTACACTCTGGTTAGGCTACACGGTAGTTAGGACAACAATGTCGGCGAGGACGTCAATGGTGTGGCCGAGCGATGTTTTGGTGTCAACATCTTTTTCCATATGAAGTTGTAGTATCACACATTTTACATAATAATTTTTAAAGCTGTTTAATCATAATTAACAGTGTGTAATGAAGTGTGAATGATGAACAACCAAATATCATTTCGCTGTTAGCTGTGGTATAGGAAGAAGGTGGATGGCAGACCATAAGTGCCACCTTGTTTCAATTATAAAATGAAGGTTAGAAGTGATAAGATAGCTGAATAGTGCGTAAGTGTAAAGTCCTGGGGAACCATTTATTATGTTGGCATATGTGAATGTACTTAATGCCATTTTATAGAGGTGTATAATGTGCTAGTAGAGTTGTCATTTATCTCAACTTTTTGCATAAGCCCAGAGTATATGTAATGCTCGGCACCTCACTTTTTAGCTGACCTCAGCACCGCGCCCTAGTCGGCTCGGTGAGTGTACAGCGTCAGAAGCCGTTTTACAGTTTAAAAGGGAGGTTTGTATCGCTCTTACATATCTCTGGGTCGCAGTTATATTATTCTGTACCCAATAAAGAGAGATTTAATCTGCTCATTTCTGTCACCTTACGCTACCACTTAATAACAGACCAGTTTCCACCTTCTCGTGGCAGAGGACCTTTGGTGGGAAGTGTCGGGCAGTGACGGCGAGTAGCTGACGTGTACTACAGACAGTGTCGTCGATCCAACACGGTGGTCTAGTTATACTAAACAGCAGAACACTTAATATGTAGTCAACTGCTACTCCATAACGGCTACATTAAATTGGTGGCCAGCAGTGCGACGATACATTTTATTGGTGCTAGCGGTGGCACGATATTTAGTGCTAACCGTGTACCGATACAGGTGTTGCCTTCCTCAGATAGACATAGTGCTAATGATCCAGACAATTTTCTCAATGATTCACTGAGTTTGAACGAACTAGTATGTGATTATTATCCTTCTGATTCTATAAACCATGCTATAAATAAAATTTAACCCGCCCCATCCCGACGTTTTCTGGACAGTGGTACGCCCCAGTCCTGACATTTTTGGACCTTTTTTTTGGGGGGGGCTCAAACATCCGGTTTTGGTGAGAAACATCGAAAATTCATAGAGAAATCGCTCACCTGAGGTTTAACCCGCGGCGTCCCGTCGACGTTCTTCCACGTCCTCACGTTTTGTCACTGCCAATCCCATCAACGTACTTTAACGTCCTGCAATTGAAAGGTTCATAATTTCCACACTTTTCAAAATTCGCGCAAGATTTTCGATTCACCCACCTACCCAAGCCTCCCCTACCTGCCGCCAGGCGGGCAGCATCCCAGACCGTGTGACCCGCGCTCGCCCTTGTCTCGGTCACTCACCTGTTAGCAGTGACCAAGATCAGACATGGCGCGTAAAGGTCTCTCAGACGACGAAATACAATCCGCCCTGGATCCCTTCACTGGAGATAGTGATTCTCCACATGATGATGATGTGGTGGATCGAGATTACGTGCAGCCTGAGGAGGAAATAACAAGCAGTGATGAGGAGGTCCCTTTGCCCCGGAAAAAGTGGTATGTCACATATCGTAAGGCAAGGGAAGGCCAGCCTGCACCCAAACCACCTGCACGGACCTCTCTCCATCCCCTAGAGAGAGATTCTGATGAGGACGAGGATGAGGACAATGACAATGACGGCAGCGTAGGACGTGATGTTGCCTCGTGGTTGGGGAAGGAAAAAATCTCACCCCGAGGATCAGAAGGTGGGGCGAGAAGGCAAATAACGTATGGTCCTAGTGTTTTGTCTGGGGAAGGCGAAAGTGGTGTGGTGAGAGTGCAAGGGGAAAGGGAAAGTGGTGTGGCGGGAGCGCGGGGTGAAAAGGAAAGTGGTGTGGCGGGAGTGCGGGGTGAAAGGGAAAGTGGTGTGAGGGAGGCGGCACGAGCACGTGGTGCACATAGGCCTAGGGGAGACAGGTGGAGCCACTCCCCAGCACATCTTTCGCCACACAATATTCCCAGACTTCCTCCCCACAGCCCCAGGATGTGGGGAAAGGAAGGAAAGGGAAGGGAAAGGGTAAAGGAAGAGGGAGAGGGAAGAGAGTTGCGAGTGATGAAAGGCGCCGCTCTCCACTTCCCCAACCTCCCCCACCACCACCAATGTTGCGTTGTGCCTTCAGCCATGTTTCAGAGAGTACCATAACTTCCTACACTACTGAAACTGTGTGGGATGGCGATATGACGCTCAGTATAATGGTAAGGCCAGTCAGTATGTGCTAAGTCTTATATAAAGTTGAAACGGGTGTAATGTTAGCAGGAAAGTAATGTATAAGTTGAGAAATAGTGTAAGTTGCAAGAAGTGATATCAAAACTACACCCACTATGTAAACCTGCGAAAATATGACGCTCAGTATAACAGTCTGGTCAGTAAATATGTGATGGTAAGAATATAAAGTGGAAACGGGTGTAATGTTAGCAGGAAAGTAATGTATAAGTTGAAAAATAGTGTAAGTTGTAACAATTGATGTCACGAGTACACCCACTGTGTAAATCTGCGAAAATATTACACTCAGTAGAACATTCTGGTCTGTATGTGATAGGAACGATATAAAGTGGAAAAGGGTGTAATGTTAGTAGGAAAGTAATTTATAGGTTGAATACTAGTGTACACTGAAACAAATGATATCACGATAACACTCACTGTGTAAATATGCGATAATATGATGCTCAGTAGAATAGTAAGGTCTCCAATTATGTGATAGCAATTATATCAAGTGGAAACATGTGTAATGTTAGTGGAGAAGTATTATATAAGTACAAAAATAGGTTGTAAGTTGAAATAATACTCATAGCAACTTCACCCTCTGTGTTATTATGCACTATTATTACGCTAAATATTTACGTAAGGCCTGAAACTATCTCAAAACAGTTCTCTAATGTGGAAAAGTGTATAATGTTATTAGGAAAGTATTATGTAAGTTAAAAAAACACAATATGAGTTGAAACAACAGTCACAGCGAGTTCGCTCACTACGTAAATAAGCGCTAACATTACGCTAAATGTTATCGAAAGGCCTGTGAATATGTAAAAACAGTTCAATAAAATGTAAAATGGTATAATGTTATTGGAGATGTATTATGTAAGTAGAAAAAATGAAATGTATCATGATTCAGCAATGTTAGCGATTCATCGTGAACAGTTTGGCCGATTTCGCTCGGTTCGCCCGATGGTACAATGCTTATTTCACCTCTATTTTTGTATAAAATCCAATTTACTCTTGTATCACATGTTTTTATGTTTGTAATAAATACATATCTACTTACTTTCATTGGTTTCCCAGATTTATAATACCATAGAAAACGTGAGAGCCTCAGACCACCTACAGAGAACACGGTACCAGGTGTGACGAAGGTATACCTGTTTAGGCCACTTATGGAGCCCGGTGAACATTTTCTTGGTGATTGACCATTGTTTCTGACCAAAAGCGAAAGTTTTAGCAAAAAAAATTTGGGTCCAAAAATGGTCGGGATTGGGGGGTACCAGTGGTGAAAAAGTGGTCGGGAAGGGGCGGGTTAAAATACTCTTTCCAGGTAGGAGTACCTCCTTACCTTACAGGGTTTTCTATCAGGCTGGCTGCAAAGAAAACGAGTTCTATGGGAGGATAACTATTCTACACCACTCATAAACGGTATTTATTTATTTATTGGTACGAATTTATTTGTAGTACGAGAGTATATTGGTTTTCAAACAGTAATATAGGCATTATAAGCATTGTTTCACTCACTAAATCATCACCATTCCTGACCCTTTTTTGCCACATTACCTGATCATCATTTCTGACTGTTTCTTCCTCTAAATGTTTGTCCTCCACATTGTCATCGATTGGGGAATCACTCTGGCCTGAATTTCGTACCGTGGCATGACATGGTTTTACTGGCTAGGTCACTGATAACAGGTGAATTCCTGAGAATAGGTCATGCAAGGGGGGGGAGGAGGTCATGCTAGGTAAGGCACTGTCCCTTCCTGGCATCTTGTAGAGGAAGGTGCTCATTGTATACGTGCCAAAAATTACTCGCGAAAATTGAAAATTGTACAAATTAGGGGCCTTGCAATGTTGCCACATTAATTTACGTCTCCAAGATATGAGTGCACATCATGTGAGGACGTGAATTCACGTCTCCGGGACGGGGCAGGTTAAAAAAAAATCAAAATCTTATCACTTAGTACAAACAGTGTACCAGGAAAGTTTGATAATATTCTGGAAGAATGTGAAATGTTTTTTCGAAATGAATTTAATGCAATTGCATTTTGTGAAATGAAGCTAACTACGAGTATCGAACACCTGTACTACATTCCAAATTATACTATATTTACTAACAATATGTCTCGAAATTGTGGGGATCTGGAGCTCTATGTATTGTCTTCTCATCGACCAATTGGTCGGCATGAATTGAAAAGAAAAGAACATTATATTGAAACATTATTCGTTGGAATTAAATCTCATATTAAGAACATCATAATAGGAGCCCTTTATAGAAGGCCTCAAAGCAATGTTGAGCAATTTGAAGACTCGCTGAATCACCTTCTCGATGTAATAGAAAAGGAATAGAAAACCTGTTATTTAGTGGGAGACTTTAATATTGACCTAATAAAACATGCAACTTACAAACTAGCTTCAGATTTAATATCAATAATGAATAGTAAATTCTACTATACTACAATAAAATATCCCACTACAGTAACCTGCCATTCATCTACATTAATCGATCAAATTTGGACTTATAACATTAGTAGAAATATACCTAATGGTACATATATATATATATATATATATATATATATTATTTGTATCTCTCTCTCTCTCTCTCTCTCTCTCTCTCTCTCTATATAAATATATATATATATATATATAGATAGATAGATAGATAGATAGATATAGATATATAGATATATATATATTTGTATCTATCTATCTATCTATCTATCTATCTATATATATATATATATATATATATATATTTCTTTGTATCTATCTATCTATATATATATATATATATATATATATATATATATATATATTTATTTATTTATTTATATATATTTGTAATATCTCAGATAATTTTCCCATATTTTTAGCATTTTCACTGAATATAAAGCCCCCAGACAAGAAAATAATTAAAAGATTTAGGGATTTCACGGATGACAATATAGAGATTTTTAAACAAGAGCTAATGAAAGTAGATTGGTCTTGCATTTATAAGACCAGCAGTTTCGTAACTTACATCGATTTCTTTTATCAGAAATTTTTAACTATTTTCGGAAAGCGTTTCCCAGAAAAGAGAATTCACATAAAGCAAAAATATATGGGTAACCATACATAACTCATGATATTAAAGCTATGATTAAAGAACGGAACCGCTTACAATGTAAATATGTAAAGAAACTGATTACATACGGTGACATATCGTAAAGTAAGAAATAAAGTAACCCAATCTATTAAAACTGCTAAAGCAAATTACTATAAAAGTACACTAGCAATCTCGGCAAGGGACTCTAAAAAGACTTGGAACATAATAAATTCAATATTTATGAGGAAAGAGCACACTGAACTTAATCATGTAGAAAATATTACTGCTAACTCAGTCAATGACTGTTTGACTAATATAGGTAAAGAATTAGCAAAAAATATTACCCAACTCAATCTAAGTTCCAGTCATATCTTCCTGAACTTCAGATAAATGAGCTAACTTTCAAGGAAATCACTACTGACAAAATCAGCAATGTCGTTATAAATATGCGTGATTCAGCCGCTGGGCATGACAATATTCCTGTGAAGGTACTGAAGAGGTCTGTAACACTTTTGTGTCCTATTTTAACCCATATATGTAATTTGTCTTTTGCTACTGGAATCATTCCTGATCAGTTGAAGTTAGCGAGAGTAATACCAATACACAAGTCGGGCCCTTGTGATACACCTGATAATTATAGGCCTGTTTCGATCCTGCTTTCTTTAAGTAAAATTATTGAGAGGTCAGTTTGTAACAGATTAATTGATTTTCTAGTGGAAAGAGGTATTCTCTCCGATGATCAGTATGGATTCCGTAGACGGAGACCCACACAAGATGCTCTTTTGTCTTTCACGGATCACGTTTTGTCTGCCTTTGATATAAAACGAGTTCACTGGAAGTCTATTTCTGGATTTAACCAAGGCTTTCGATACAGTGGACCATACAATATTACTTGAGAGATTGACACACTATGGTATTACAGAGACAGCACTTGATTGGTTCCGGAGTTATCTAGCTAATCGTAAACAATTTGTTTATTTTAATAATCAAGCATCTTCCACTACTGAGATAAATGCAGGTGTGCCACAAGGCTCGATCGTAGGGCCTGTATTATTTTTAATCTACTTTAACGATATCACATACGCAACAAAAAGGTTAAAACATGTACTATTTGCTGATGACAGTACTTTCTACTTAAGTCACAGTATTATTACCAGTCTTACAAATACATTAACTGAAGAAATATCTAAGGTGGTACAGTGGATTTCGGCCAATAAGCTAACATCAATATAATAAGACTTACTTTATTGTATTTCACAAACATAAGAAAATAAGTCACGATGTTCAAGTAGTTATCAATAATAATAGCATTAAAGAAGTAACAGAAACCAATTTTTTTGGGTATAGTATTAGACAATAAATTACTGTGGAATAAGCATATCATCCAAAAGAGAAATAAAGTGTTAACGTACTGTGGCATTATATATCAAAAAGGAATGAATTACACAGTCACTGATTTTGATATATTATTCATTAGTGTATGCACATTTAACATATCGTCAAGCAGTGTGGGGAGTGGCAAGTACAACAGCTCTGAAACCTTTAGAAATAGCTTAGATGAAAATCATGAGGACAATTGAGCGGGTAGGCCGCTATGAGCATACAAATGTTATATATTTTTTTAATAATAACATACCTAAGATGAAAGAAATCAATGAGTTGGTATGTGCAGTATATGTGTACAAATGCATTAACAGACTTGTTTACAACAACTCATTCTTTGTACCCACTCCACCTACCAGATACCATTATAGAAATAATGACCGTTTATTTGTACGTTTTATGCCATCTTTGCAGTCTCAGAGAAATATTAGATATCATGGTGCAAAACTATTCAATTCCCTGCCAGCCGACATAGTAAAAAAAGAAAGAAAAAAACTAGAGTAGATAATTTTTATAGCTGTCTAAAAAAGCACCCCATAAAATCATATGTAGCTCATAGTTCCGTACAACATCGTCTCAACAATAATTAGTTATCAAATGCCAGTAAATATAATAAATACAGCTAACAATCAACATAACAAAGCTTGAAACTTTATGAATGTTTTTTTTTTCTTTGTATATTACCTATTGCCTCTCAGTGTCCCAGAATAATCGAATGATGGAAAGCATATATATATATATATATATATATATATATATATATATATATATATATATATATATGTGTGTGTGTGTGTGTGTGTAAAATATTCACTGGCTCTTATAAGGTGAAATTACTCAGGAAAGAGCTAGGGCAAACCATGTATAGTAGGAGTTCTCTGTATATCTATGGACCAAATAAAAATTATCATTATCATTTCATTTTCATTGATTTTTTACCTTTGCCAATATTCATTCCTCTGTCGCAGACCCTTTCGGGTTAAGCTGGACGTTGACTGAAGACTCACCTGTGATTTTTTTACCTGCATAATCCACTCTCTTTCACCCAGCTTATATTCCCACAATAAGGGCTTATACTAATCTTTCGCTCCTTACTTTGTTGATAAATTTTTTTTCTTTTTTTTTAATCAAAATTTAGTTTTGGCATAATTTGCACGTTATTCTGATGTCATTTTTTGAGTAGTGTGTTCAATTTACAGCATCGATGTATTTTTATGTTTTTTAATTTATTTTACTTTTCTGTCACCATTCTTAATCGTGTTTTATTTCCCAGTTCTTTCGCTGTAAGTTTTAATAATTCGTCACCTTTTTTCTTAGACCTTTTCCTTTTTTCTTTTGGACTTTCTTGTTTTCGTTATTTCATGTTTTATTTACCACTTATGCAGCTATATATTACACATTTATCAGCACCTCTTTTTTTCCATTTTTTGCAGATATTCTTGTGTAGTTTTCTTCATTTTGTTAGATTTTCTTTTGCTCTCTGCATCCTCCACCATGCCCCACTTCCCTTTCCTCCTTAACTCCATGTTCATCTTCTTTCTCCCAGCCTCTCTGATCAATGAACTAATCTTGCAGGCAAAGGGTGAGTGATCATGAAGGTGACAAGAGTCTTTTCACTTTAACTTAAGGCCTACAATCGTCCTCTTTCCATCTCGAATCGTGTCATTAAAAACCATCCTGTACAGCGCACCATGATGCAGATTGTGTCAAACAAAGGAGGATACAAGTTTCCTGCCGATGTCTGTTATATTTTGGTATTTACTTTACTCGATTCGTGTCATGGTGCACTTTACAGGTTGTTAAACAATCTAACGAGTCAACCCACCGGTGCCTGACAGAGCTAGTAACAAAGAAGTGCTACGAGTTGGATGTAGAGCCATAGTACAGATTTGTCTTATTTTACTATCAAGGTACGATGTATTAGCTGAAAATTGACATTATTTTTTTCTTTTCTTCAAATTAGCATGAGTAAACCCGACTACCCTGTAGTCGGGTGATGTACCAGTATTTCTTTTCTATTTATTTTCTTTCTTTTTTTTTTTTTTTTAATCTGCAGATGATTTTATCCATCTTGGGATATGCATTTATAACAAATGGAGTCAGATAAAGCCGCCATCATCTCATTCATAAGAGGGGCGTATTTCCATTTGTAATAAAATCGTGTAGATGGAGGAAAGAGACGTCATTAAACTGTAAAGGTGTACAATACATACTCGTATAGGAACATCAAATCAAAAGGGGAATCCCCCTATCTCCTCCCCTGTTCTCTCTCATCCCGCCCAGCAGGGTGGGAAAACGTTGCACACGGCTTGGGAAACTGGGTTCAAAACATGACGGACGGCCATCCTGGTCTTATTTCTCCTATAAGGAGTACTTTATTTTAATTTTCTTTGATATATATGTCCTTTTGGATTGTTTTATGGAATAATTTTTTTTTCCGTTTTTGGTCCGGGAGTGGGTGGGTGTAAAATTGCAAAAATGCCTGGGATGGTACGGGTTAAATCGATTTCTTAGTGGAGCATGTCAGTTGGTGAGAGCAGTGCATGTGAAAATCGATTTATTTTTGTTGGTCAAATATCTGCTACCATAAAAAAAAAAAAAATCAAATTCATTGTTTGTAGTATTCTACAGACCTTGCGTTTGTGTGTACTGTACAATACAGTAGCTAAAAGAAGTATCTGACAGGGTGAGTCCCATAGAAATTATACATTAGGCTCGCAATATCCAGGGAGGGACACAGTGATCTTACAAGAGATCTGAGTGCTACTTTACTTGTAAAGCTATTCATCATTTAAAGCAAAGTAAGAGTTACGACAGAAAATGTCACTACAGAACAACGTATATCCTGTTTGTGCTAGTGGAAGAACCCACGTCCTTATATCTCTCGTACATGCTTTTGTATTATTATTATTATCATATTTTTTTTTTAGACATCATGCACATATTTAATTAGCTACAGTGGGTATGCACCCCCCCAAAAAAAAAGAAAAGTAAGAAAAAAGGTGACAAATATTATCAAAATTTTGCAATAACGATCATTAAGGGTCCCATTGCTGATAACTCGAGTTTGCTGCAAAGTGACGTCCTCTGAGGGGGTTGGTTAGACCACGTTAATGTTGCTGTTGCAGGGCACCTAGAGTTTTGCAAACAGACATCAGAATTCACTTACCAGTGTGCATGAGAGAGAGAGAGAGAGAGAGAGAGAGAGAGAGAGAGAGAGAATAATAATAATAATAATAAATTTTATTTCCGCTAAAACATGGTTATTCTGTTTGCATATTATACAATAGCAATACATTGTTCATTTACCTGCATATGCATACACACGTGCCTAAGAATACATATATAGCACACACATACATTTATTCATATATTTTATATATATATATATATATATATATATATATATATATATATATATATATATATATATAGATATAGATATAGATATATACAAAACAGCATGCTTTATGAATACACACACACACACACACACACACACACACACACACACACACACACACACACACACACACACACACATATTTAATCCATTGGAGCCCAGTGTCGCCAGTATTGCACAGAACTGGGAATTCTCAAATATGAATAAAGTAGGGAACCCCCTTGTAGAGACCTACGAGCTTCGCGAGTGTGAGCCGATAGGCCGAGGGCAGTATACTTAGTACCCTCCCGGTTCAATGCCTCAGCCAGGAACTGTGGGATCCAATGGGATTGTGTTTATATCTATATATATATATATATATATATATATATATATATATATATATATATATATATATATATATTTCCTTCATTCTTTCCACTTCCTTCAGCCTTTGGGTGACTCTACACTGAGTGACAAGCCAAATGGCTTCCTGTCCACCAGGAAACCATTTACTACGCTGGGTGGTAACCATATAACCAAATTTTGGCACCTGATGGTTTTCTGGGTAATTATTACGCTCCAATCGGATTGAGCCGGTGAAGGTTTATATCCAAGGGGTGGTTGGAGTTGATTGCTCATGTAATGCCACTCAGGGATGAGTGAGGCTGGTCACTCTCATCTTAAATGTCAGGACCAACTGCCTAGCCCCGGGCTCCTACGCTTCTCATGGGGCAACGTAGGATTGGATGATGGACATGTATATATATATATATATATATATATATATATATATATATATATATATATATATATATATATATAATTAGAGATTTAGTTATTGTCATATATATATATATATATATATATATATATATATATATATATATATATATATATATATAATTAGAGATTTAGTTATTGTCATATATATATATATATATATATATATATATATATATATGGTTGGTTTAGATTCGCCTCCTAAAAAGGGAGGACACGGGCAAAACAAAAGCCCGTCAGTGAAAGTCTGTTAATAAAACAAGTATTATATACTAGCGTGGGGGTGGGTACATGGCCACAACCCCCAAAAGAGCAGACTTGGGTGTCCTTGCAATAAGCTCTGCTGCCAGCTGAAAGTCGTCAGCCCCAACATGAAGCTGCGTCCCAATATTACACCGAAATATATATATATATAATTACAGATTTATTTCTTGTCTAGTAAGTGTTTCTTTAGCTTATATCTAAACGATGGTAGACTACTTACCCCTCTAATGGGTGGAGACAGTTGGTTCCATAATCTTCGACAGATTATAGATAGCGCTTTCGCTCCTGTGTCCGTGTTTTTCTTGGGAACAAAGAGGTTATTTTTCTGTCTAGTAATTCTGTCGGTCATTAATGTACAGATCGCGGAGATAGGATGTCGATAGAGTATTGGTTGATTACATGTATAGACATAGTAATAAGTTGATTGAGGGTGATTTGTTCTTTTATGTTTAACCATTTAAATTCAATGAAAATAGGACTTACATGATCGAACTTCCTGGCTCTTCCTTCTGCGACTTTTATGGCAATGTTCTGTAGCTTTGGTATCTTGGCTACTAGGGAACAATTTGTGGTACCCCATATTATGTTGCACTAATTTAAGATACTTAGTACTAGAGACTGTGCAATTATTAGGCTAGCTGCTCTGTCAAAACATTGTTTTTTTTTCTATTGATAAGCATCAAGGGTCCCTTAGCTTTTCTTGTTGCTTCGTTTATGCGTTTATCGTAGGTCATTTAGCGGTCAATGTAAACTCCTAGATTTTTTGCGTGTATTGAATGTTGGATCGTTCTGTTGTGAAGGTGGATGACAGTGGAGTTGGGTATTTTAGAGGTGAGTTGACATGTTCCTATGAAAATACATTGAGTTTTATTTGTGCTCAACATAAGACTATTTTTAGGAAACATAACTTGGTCTGTCTTACTAAGATATCTACTTGAGATATTGTGCCACTGTGTAGGAAGTGGATGTCTGCCGCATATTGCACTAACAAACATTGATTTACTTTTAGTGAGATGTCGTTTACAAATATGTTGAAGAGTACTGGGCCTAGGAATGAGCCCTGAGGGACGCCGAAAATTAATTTGAGCTAGACGAGGTTGTATTGTTAATGCGGACGGACTGTGTTTTGTTACTTAGTTAATTTTTAAACCAAAATGTATCATTGTTTGTCTGCCGTAATTTTTGTTGGAGGATATTGTGACTGACACTGTCAAATGCCTTTGATAGGTCACAGAAAGTTAACAGGGATATACTTTTGTTGTCCATACTATCATAGCTTTTATTTGTGATTATTGTGAGGACTGTTTCTGTAGAAAGTTTTGGTCTGAAGCCGTGTTCAGTATTGGAAAATAGTGTGTTTGTTTCTAGTAAGTTTACTAGTTGGTTAGTGACAATTTTTTCTATTATTTTGGAGAATATAGGTAGAAAAGAGATAGGACAATAATTGCTTGTATCATTAGCATCACCTGTTGTAAACAGTGGAGTAAAAGTGGAGCGTTTCTAGGATGAGGGAAAAATTCCCGTGGTGATAGATTATTCTAGATAGGTAGAATGCTATAGTGAAGTGAGAGTCCTTAATATATTTTAATGGAATGCTTTCTAAACCAAAGACTTTTGTTTCTTGGAGGCTTTTGAGAGAGAGAGAGAGAGAGAGAGAGAGAGAGAGAGCCACTGAGAAGGTGTTTTGGTCACTTTTGTACTCAAGAGAAGGTGAAACGCAACGAAACTGCCTTGCCCTCGTCAGGTCAAGTGTGCTTGCGAAGGCGCTTGTCTACTATACCGGTATGTGTGTGTGTATGTATGGAGCAAAACTACAAACTTTGACAAACATTTTTAAAGAAACTTTATGCATGACTCCATTGCGGATCCATTAGCTAGTATGCCGAGTTTCGTCCAGACTGATGTTGTCACGAATTCATGAGATTGTGTATTCTACAAATCTGTGACATTGCACTCGGGAGAGAAAACCACGAACTCTAGTGGAATTCCCACTGTGTAACACTCAGTTTAACCGTCCTTGTATGCACTTCGATTGGGATAGTTTCTCAGAATATTTGTCGCTGCTCCAAAAGTGACTGTTCTTATGAGCGACATTAGCGCTTCACTGAGTTATTTTATTGCGTGTGTATATCGTTCGCCCTTTCTCCATTGACCGTTGAAGTAAGGCCACACCTAATTCCAGTGAACATGGCCATCTCACACCCCCCTTTCCCAGTTTGAACTCAGTCAGCTTCAAACTGCCACGAGAGTAGGGTCGTTTGTGTCCAGCTTAGAGAGCAGCGTCTCTGTTGTACAGCAATTTCCAAATCTCTCACCTTACTGTGATCGGTGTAGCAGACAAGCAGCGAATAACAGCGCCTGGTGTTCAACAGACAGATGCCCAGTCTTTCGTAGCTTCAGCTCCGTTCCCTCCACTGACCAGGATTTCCGTTCTTTTTTTTAGGCTTAAGTATGATTAGCTTTTGAATGAGTGAGTGAGTGTATTTCCTTTGTCATTCGAATTCACGAGACCCCCTGTGACCGTGAATTCCCCTTTTGAATTCATCTGATATTCATGTAAGGTAAATTTATTTCATCGTAATTAATAAATTTACAGTTCATTTCTTGAGCTTAATGTAATATAGAATCTTGTTTCATTTCTCCACATTGAGCTTACCTTACTGTGATTATCTCAGTTTGCACAAAATTTCTATATTAATCATTACTGGTATTTAAGCCAGATCTTCTCTATTTAAACTTAAATCCGTTGTGGCAGCCAGGAGTTAAGCACCATCAAGGACCTGTCCATTATTAGTATTAGTTATTGATTGTCAGGGGGTAAAGATCACACTTTCTCAAAGGCTAACAGTACTAATGATACAGCATTCGTGAGTAGATAGTCTTTGCTGTGTACTGTTGAGAAAGTTTATAAAATTCTCGTCCTTAGAGAATCGGCGAAGTAAGCGAGCATAAAGTAGAACTTACTACTTGATTTCACAAGCAATTCTTTGTGTTTACCTTCGATTAATATCAGTTTTTAATTCTTTAACTGACATCCTCCCATTACGGATGTCATCTTAGGGATGTATTTATTAATTTATTTGCCACTTTTCTGCTCCTTGTCATAGCAGCTGGCAGTAAAGTGCCCCCAGTCGGGAGTGATGGTATCTTTCCGTATCTGTTATTATACTGTCTGGTGCTACATCCTGAGAGTGGTAGTGTTGACAAAAGGGATCGCTAGGCATTTCTATCTTTAATCGGTAACGAATAATTCTCCCACAACACATCGAACTCATGATGTGCTCTTGCATTATGAGTCGTGTACTAAGTGACTTTGGAGTTTTCATAACACGCCTTTCGCATCTGTTAATTCTGAATATTAGGCCTCACTATTTTCATGTGTGTTATTAATGCAAATTGTCAGTATTACAACTATTTAAAGAACATGAAAGACAAACTGAGATATGATGTGCAAAATAAATCGCCAGGCAAGAGCTGTTACAAAGGCTCCTATGCCATCTAGGATACGATCCAATAATTGCACATTGTCCTTGGTCACACTCTTCTTTTCCCTCCCAGCATTCCATTATCATGCATCAGAGTACTAGTTTACATTTAACCCTTCCAGCACGATATCCTCATTTCTTATTTACTCTTGGTGCTACAGAGTGGTTTCATTCAGCCTAGGAGAACCAGAATAGTGAAGAGTTATACGATGATTACATCAGTTCAAAGAGACTCTCCTGACTGAAGAAACTGTTTGGAGATACCAATAGTAAAATGATGTATAATATTTTGAACTGCAGTGCCCAGCCTCCCTTCTCTACGCCCAGTAAGGAAATATATATATATATATATATATATATATATATATATATATATATATATATATATATATATATATATATATATATATATATATATATATATATTCGTTTAACCATCCATTTCTTTTAGTCGGAAATAGTGTTACCATGATGATGATGATGGTGATACATATTTTTGCAGGCTCCGGAAAACGTATTAACAACTCGGACTCCCTGCTGTCGTCCAGCGTCACTTCTCGCGTGCGGTGCGCCCTGGCCTGCCTTCAGCATCCCCAGTGTGTCTCATTCTCACGCCATGGTAAGTACGTGTGCGTGTGTGTGTGTGTGTGTGTGTGTGTGTGTGTGTGTGTGTGTGTGTTTCTATAACCATCCCATTTATATTAAGGAGACAAGAGTTATGGTTATGGTGATGATGATAGTGATAATGATGATGATGATGATGATAGTGGTATTGATGATGATGACAGTGGTGATGATGATGATGACAGTGATGATGATGATCATGATGATGATGATGATGCTTAATGAATAGGTTTTTTTTTTCTTTTTTTTGGCTAAATGCAGGAAATTAATACAAAGAGTTTTAGGAGGTGTTTTTTTGTTGACTAAAGTTTAAAACATACTGAAGTTGATTTTTTGGATGCTAATATTAAGTAACTGATTTATTGGGAAGGTATTTCACAGACCAAATATATGCAGTGGTAATAAAATTTTGTGTGTGTACTATTTACTTATTTACTTATTCATGCTTTATTGAGATGGAAATGGTTTTATACAGGGTGTTAAAAAAGTCTCTGTACAGTAGGAGACGGGAGGACTGGCGGTATGAGGTGTGGCTGTGTGTGATGCGGCCTTATGTGATGTGAAAGTGTGTGGTGTGGCAGTGTGTGGTATGGATTTGTGTGATGAGGGCTTTTATGGTGCTGTTGGTGTTGGCACGAGTGTGTGGTGTGACTGTTAGGTGTGGTTGTTTGTGATATGTTAGTGTGTGTTGTGGAAGTGTGTGGTGTGATACTCTGTGGTGAAGGGGCTAAAAGTTTGACTGGGGGAAGTTGTGGTATATGGTAGTGTGAAGTATGGAATGTGGCAGTATGAAGAATATGTTTGAAGGATGGCAGTGTGAGGTGTGACTGGGTGAGGTGTGGCTGTGTGTGACTAAGGAACGTTATGTACAGTGACGTGAATTCTGGCAGTGTTAGAGGTTTGTGTAAGTTATAGCAGTGTGTGGTGTAATAGCACTTGGTGTGGCAGTGTGTAGTGTGGTTTGTGGGGATTTATAGGGTCTACTTCAAAGTGATTTCTGGCGCCCTGTTTTAAGAGAGATGGTATTGGGTTAGCTGTCTTGTTGTGATGAGCTTTTGTGAGTAACTTAAGATTATCTTTAATAACTTGAAATCGAATTCAAAGATCTGTATTTTAGGCTCAAACGTCGATAGTAACAGTATTTACCAAGTCTGATGCCTTGGGTGTCTCTCAAGCATTGTAAAATTGTCTGACGTTAAAAAGCAAATTAACAAAGAGGGTAATTCACGGCCTTGCGCATTACAGAGGTTATTCTCTCGGGCATGGAAGCATACATTCCTTTCTCATATCCTCTGACTAATGCAAGTAAGTCTTGGTGTAATCACGCTTCTTCTAATGTTGTCTGCAACAAGGAGAGGGCCTATGAAAGGTACCGGAGCCAACCCACCCCTGAATCACATCTTTTATACATTGCTGCCTGGAATCGTGGTAAGTCTGTTCTTTGCTCTTCTAAAAATAATTTCATCCGTACTAAATGCTCTCAACTCTCCAACTCGAATTCTTCCCGCTCCTTCTGGCACCTTGCTAAAAACCTTTCTAACAACTTTACCTCATCATCCCTCCCTCCTCTTTTCTACTCTGATGGCTCTGTAGCTATTTCTTCTACTGATAAAGCAGATCTCTTCGCTCAGACCTTCTCCTCCAATTCCACCTTAGACGATTCTGGTGCTGTTCCTCCATCTCTTCCCCCCTCTCACTTCCTCATGGGTGACATTAAAATTTCTTCAGCTGATGTATTTTCTGCCATTGCTGGCCTCAATACTAAAAAGGCATATGAGCCTGATGGAGTCCCTCCTGTTGTCCTCAAGAACTGTGCTTCTGTGCCTACACCCTGCCTAGGCAAGCTCTTTCGCCATTGTCTATCAACTTGCACGTTTACTTTTTGCTGGAAGTTTGCTCTCATTCAGCCAGTTCCAAAGAAGGGTGACCATTTCCAACCTTCTAACTATCGTCCAATTGCTTTAACATCCTGTATCTCAAAAGTTTTCGAGTCAATTCTTAATAGAAAAATTCTAAAGCATCATTCCTGTCACAAGCTTCTTTCTGATTGTCAGAATAGGTTCCGTCAGGGACGCTCCACTGGCGATCTTCTCACCTACCTTTCAGACTCCTGATCATCCTCCTTTCGGGACTTTCGGGAGAGCTTTGCCATTGCATTTGACATCTCTAAGGCTTTCGATCGAGTCTGGGATAAATCTTTAATTTCCAAACTGCCCTCTTACTGTTTCTATCCTTCTATCTGTGCCTTCATCTCTAGCTTCCTTTCTGGTCGTTCTATAGCCGCTGTTGTAGACGGCCATCGTTCTTCTCCTAGATCTATCAACAGCGGTGTTCCTCAGGGCTCTGTCCTATCACCAACTCTCTTCCATTTAATCATCAATGATCTTCTAAGCTGTACATCTAACCCTATCCACTCTTATGCTGATGACTCCACCCTTCACCTTTCCATTTGGTTCCTGCAGCGTCCATCTCAGCAGTTACTTCAACAAACAAGGGATGAGGCTATGGCACACCTAATGTCTGACTTGGCTCGTATCTCTGACTGGAGCAAAAATAATCTTTTTGTTTTTAATGCATCAAAGACTCCGTTTTTACACCTATCAACCCGACAATATGTTCCACAGGTATACCAACTAATGTTTAATAATATTCAGCTTAATCCTGCATCATCCTTGAACATGCTTGGGGTTTAATTATATCGGGACTTATCTTGGAAAGATCATATTGCATCTCTTGTAAAATCTGCTTCCAAGAGATTAAGTGTGCTAAGGCGACTCCATTCCTCCTTTACCCCTGCACAATTGTTGATTCTATACAGGGGTTTTATCCGCCCCTGTGTGGAGTACAACTCTCATGTGTGGGGAGGCTCCCCACATACAGCTCTTCTCAACAAGGTGGAGTCAAAGGCTTTTCATCTCATTTACTCTCGTCCTCTTACTGACTGCCTTCAACATCTATCTCTTCATCGCACTGTGGCATCTTTATCTCTTTTCTATCGCTACTTCAATGGTCACTGTGTCTCTGAACTGTCTGCATGCATTCCTCCACCTCGACAACGGGTGCATAGCACCCTTCTAGCAGCATACTCTCATCCCTTTTTTGTCCAACTGTCATAAAAGACTTTGTAGTAACTTGTAGAGAAGTTTTGTAGATCAGTTATATATATATATATATTGAACTTGTGGACGAGCGGTTGTTATAAGTGAGTAGCTTTGTAAGTAGATAATCTTCGTTCCCTTTTGTCATGCAATGACAGGAGAGGTAAAGAATAGTATGGGACTATTTTTATTTGTCTTGGAAATATTAACAAAGTCTCACACACGAGTGAACTATAAAGTAGAGTCCCGCTAGCTACCTCCCTGTCTCTCTCTCTCTCTCTCTCTCTCTCTCTCTCTCTCTCTCTCTCTCTCTCTCTCTCTCTCTCTCTCGCCCATGTTGCTAAGCCCTTCTCCCTACTACTTGCTGGTTCCGTGGCCTGTCTCCTTCTGCCGCCCTGATTCCTAAATTCTGGTGAAGCAGGGGTCGTGTCACATGTGTTACACTGTGGTTGGAAAGTTCTAGAAGCCTGTGTATGAGTATGTGTGTATGGTCACGAGGCGCATTCCTTGAGTTAAGAGTGTAAGCATGTTTAGCATTGCTCGATTCTCGCAGACACAATACCTTCTCATCATCTGACTTCCTGCTTCTATCTGTCTCTCTATCTATCTATTTATCTATTTATCTATTATGATTTGTAATTATAATATGGAGTCCTAACATATGCTCGGCCACGCCGCTGGAGGTCCTCCGACAGCAATCATCATTGACATACGCTAATATATTAGTACATAATATTGATTATAATATTGAATACATATAATATTCATATTAAATTGCAATGATCTAGTAATATTACATTTTAAACAAGTTGTATACATATTTGAATAAATGCAATGGTTGTTGTATGACATTTTGTAAGATGTGTATGTATAACAGACATACGCATATAATTGTGCATTGGTAATACTGCTAGGTTATACATTACATATTAAGTTATCCCTTTAGTAATGTCTAATACTTCACCTAACTTGTATGATGATACCGGTAATACAGAATTGTAGTATAATTGTATGACTTATAATATTGTAGTAACATTGTGGTACTACATAATTGTAACATTGTGAATTATTACATAATTGTATTGTGATTGTTACATTGTAGTAACATTGTAGTAATACATAATTGTAACATTTTATGAATTGTTACATAATATTGTGGTAATGCATAATTGTGTTGGCCTTATAATTGTAGTTACATTTTGTTAATGCAACTGTTACATAATTGTGTTGGCCTTATAATTGCAGATAAGGTTACTTAAAAGTTACATCTTTTAATGCAACTGTTACATAATTGTTACATATTGTTTGTAGTTATATAATTGTAGTTAAAGTTACATAAATACATCTTGTTAATGCAACTGTTACATAATTGTTACATATTGTTTGTAGTTACATAATTGTAGTTAAAGTTACATAAAAGTTACATATTGTTTGTAGTTACATAATTGTAGCAAGTGTAAGATAACGCAATCGTTTGTCGTTACATAATTGTTACATATCGTTTGTAGTTACATAATTGTAATAATTGCAGTCTTGACATTGAATCCGGTCATGCTGCGGTCGATGATATGATGTGCCATGCCACTAGCTTGTGGAGACAACAATTTGCTTTTTTTGTTTGTAGTTTATGTGGTATTTTGGCGTTTGTAGTAACACTTATTTTCATTTGTTTGTTATGTGATCTTACTCTATTTCTTTTTCTTTCTTTTTCTTTTTTTTTATGTATAGATTTTCTATAGTTTATTTTTCTTCGTTTGTCTACGCTTTTTCCGTGATGTTCATGGTTACAAAATTGCTTGCTAATTCCCTTAGGACCCTTTTTTAAGGATTAGTTTATATTGCACAGATATTACTGAAAATGATATTATATAGTCCCATATTTTGTTATTTTATATAAAAAATATATATGCACTATATACAGTATTAACTCTATACACTGACTTGTTCTTCACTTATACCTATCGTGGGCAATATATGTGTCAGCACTGTGTGGAAATCTTTGTCTTCACGATTGTGTTGAAGATGTTCATTCTTGTTAACGTCATTTGTGTTGGCCATTTTTTTTTTTTTCTGGTTTTCCTTGTAACTTAATTTATCTGTCACCACTGGGTAGCTTTAATTAATGAATGTTTAATACAGTTCTTTTAATCGCTCACTGAGTAACTGTGATGGTATATTTTCTTTATTACTTTGTAGATGTAATAATGTATAGCTGTATGTATGAAACACGTATTTTATGTAGGTATAAATGGTAACACTCGTTGGTAGTAAATAAATGTTATAATAAATGAATGAATATATACAGTGTAGAATATTTATTGATGGTGGAAGTATTTAATGATTGAAATATGATGATAACTGAAGTAGGTATATGAATTTAAGTTGTAACTATACAGCACGTTTTATATGTTTGTGCAAAATGTGTTGTCTATCACTGTGTATTGTATAAATGAAGTAACTCACTAATTTTTACCGTGGTGGGAATGGTGTTAGTTGGTGCAGGTGGTGTGTTGACTGACGTGGCTTATTTTCAGCAAGCACGCATGATGACGTCGACTTCCCACACTGGTAGCTGTGGTGAGTGAATGAGTAGCGATGAGTAACTTGAGTGAAGATGAGTGAGTAAGATAGGTTGTGAATATGGACTTGGTATTTGCTTCGTCGTCTTGACTTCTTCACTCCTGTGTCAGCGGTGGAGGTTGGGTGGATGTAGCAGAGAGAGGAGGGTGAGGTCTGGTGGTTGTGAGTTGTGAGTCGTATCTCACTCTTCGTTTGTTTGTTTTGTTTTTTCTTTCTTGATGTATTCTCGGTCCTTTTTTTCTTGTGATTTACTTGTTGTAGGATGAAGACTGCCGCTACTTGTAGGTGCGTGGAGAAGATTATACAGACGACTCGTGGAGTTGTTACTTGTAGTTGATTGTAGGTGGTTGTAGTTCGTTAGTTCGTCGTAGAAATTACAAGATTGTTTGTATCAGTACTTTGTTAAACTACTGGCAAGGCGTCCTGTGACCTCTTCACCTCTACATCAGCATGATGATCGGGGAGACGGAGGGGGGGTTGGAGAGAATACTGTCAGGAGCTGGTTGTGAGTTGTCGGTTGTGAGAGGTATTTTTTGTTTTCAATCTTGATATTTTGTAGGAATTCACTGTTGATTCGTAGACGAGGTTCGTATACGTTCGCTGCTACCAAATGTCATAAAAGACTTTGCAGTAACTTGTAGAGAAGTTTTGTAGATCAGTTATATATTTATTTAACTTGTGGACGAGCGGTTGTTATAAGTGAGTAGCTTTGTAAGTAGATAATCTTCGTTCCCTTTTGTCATGCAATGACAGGAGAGGTAAAGAATAGTATGGGACTATTTTTATTTGTCTTCGAAATATTAACAAAGTCTCACACACGAGTGAACTATAGAGTCCCGCTAGCTACCTCCCTGTCTCTCTCTCTCTCTCTCTCTCTCTCTCTCTCTCTCTCTCTCTCTCTCTCCCATGTTGCTAAGCCCTTCTCCCTACTACTTGCTGGTTCTGTGTCCTGTCTCCTTCTGCCGCCCTGCTTCCTAAATAGAGAGCTCAGAAGGAGACAGGCCATACAACAGACAGGTCACAGGGAGAAGGGCTTAGCAACTTGAGAGAGAGAGAGAGAGAGAGAGAGAGAGAGAGAGCGAGACAGGGAGACAGGGACTCTGCTCAACTCACTCGTGAGTGAGAGACTTCTTAATATTTCCAAGACAAATAAAAATAGTCCCATACTCTTCTTTACCTCTCCTGTCACTACATGACAAATGGGAAAGAAGATTATCCACTTACAAAGCTACTCGAATATAACAACCGCTCGCCCACAAGTCTAATATATATAAAAAATCCACTACAAGTAACTACAAAGTCTTTTATGACATTTGGTAGCAGCGAATCCACGGACATCGTCTCCGAATCAAAAGCAAATTTCTACAAAAGCAGGCGAGACTCTACAAGATTAGCTTCAGTTCTACAGTGAATTCCTACAAAATACAGCCTACAATGCAAATAGCCTACAAGTCTACAAAACAACCCTATAATCTTCACGTAACTTCAAGCAGCGGCAAGAAGAATATAAAACAAAGCAAGTAAAGAAGAGGAAAGACCAAAGCAACAAGCACACAAACCCCCACCACTCTCTCCCGCCTACCTCCATCGCTGACGCAGAGGTCAAGACACGCAGCAAAACACCAGAGCCACATTTATAACGCATCTTACTCATCTTCACTCAAGTTACTCATCGCTACTCATTTACTCACCACAGCTAGCAGTGTGGGAAGTTGACGTCACCATACGTGCGCTGAGACGACGCCAAGCCGTGTGTCTGACACCCCACAACACGCCAATCAACCCATGAAGAACAACGCCATCACCACGTGCAATACCACCCACACCATTCCCACCACGGTAAAAATTAGTGAGTTACATAGTTACTTCATTTATACAATACACAGTAATAGACAATAAGCTTCTGCACAAACATATAAAACGTGCTGTATAGTTACAGCTTAAATACATATACTTACTTCAGTTATCTGCATAACTCAAACACTAAATAATCACCAACACTAAATATTCTACACTGTATATATTCATTCATTTATTATAGCATTTATTTACTACCAACGAGTGTTACCATTTATACCTACATAAAATACGTGTTTCATATATACAACTATACATTATTACATCTACAAAGTAATAAAGAAAATATACCATCACAGTTACTCAGTGAGCAATTAAAAGAACTGTATTTAACATTTATTAATTAAAGCTACCTAGTGGAAACAGACAAATTAAGTTACAAGGTAAACTAGAGAAAAAAAAAAATGGCCAACACAAATGACGTTAGCAAGAGTGAACATCTTCAACACAATCGTGAAGACAATGATTTCCACACAGTGCTGACACACATATTACCCACGATAGGTACAAGTGAACAACAACTCAGTGTATATAGTTAATATTGTATATAGTGTATATATTTTTTTTATATAAAATAACAAAATATGGGACTATATATTATCATTTTATAATCTCTGTGCAATATAAACCAAACTTTAAAAAAGTATCCCAAGGAAATTAGCCAGTAATTATGCAGCCATGAACAACATACAAAAAGCGTACACAAGCGAAGAAAAACAAACTATAGAAAATCAATACATACACCCAAAAACAAAAAGAACGAAAGAAAGAAAAGTAAGAAAGAAAAAAGAGAAATAGAGTAAGATCACATAACAAACAAATGAAAATAAGTGTAAGTGTTACTACATATGCCAAAATACCACATAAACTACACTACAAAAAAGCAAATTGTTGTCTCCACAAGCAAGTGGCATGACACATCATATCATCGACAGCAGCATATGTTAGGACTGCAATTATAACAATTATGTAACTCCATATTATAATTATGTAACGACAAACGATTGCATTATGTTACACTTGCTACAATTATGTAACTACAAACAATATGTACCGTTTATGTAACAGTTGCATTAACAAGATGTAACTTTTATGTAACTTTAACTACAATTATGTAACTACAAACTACATGTAACAATTATGTAACGACAAACGATTGCATTATGTTACACTTATTACAATTATGTAACTACAAACGATATGTAACAATTATGTAACGACAAACGATTGCATTATGTTACACTTGCTACAATTATGTAACTACAAACAATATGTACCATTTATGTAACAGTTGCATTAACAAGATGTAACTTTTATGTAACTTTAACTACAATTATGTAACTACAAACGATATGTAACAATTATGTAACGACAAACGATTGCATTATGTTACACTTTGCCAATTAACAGTTGCATTAACAAGACGTAACTTTTATGTAACTTTAACTACAATTACAAGGCCAAGACACTTATGTAACAGTTGCATTAACAAAATGTAAGTACAGTTATAAGGCCAACACAATTATGCATTTCACTACAATAACCCAAGTACATACTATATTACAGTTAAATAATTTACTTTAATACTTTTATTCAAATATGTATACAACTTGTTTAAAATGTAATATTACTGAATAATCCCTATTTACTATGAATATTATATGTATACAATATTCATACAATTATGTTACTTTTACAATATTATGTATTTCACTTAATTAGCTTATAAGTTCATTATAATGTGTATATAATATGTATTAATATGTTAGGACTATTAACTGTCGATGGTACGCCATTTTCGCGTGACCGAGCAATGTATTGGGACTCCATATTGTAGTTACAAATCATAATAGATAGATAAATAGATAGATAGACAGCTCTATGTGAGCCTGGGAAAGGAAAATGAGCTTGCAAATTACACTGAGGAAAGCTGATGACACTGGCCAGTAAGGAGATGATGCAGTTAGTTGTCAGCAATCCACCGGTGAACAAAGCCCTAGTGACCATACACACACATACACACATACTCACACACAGGCTTCTAGAACTTTCCATCCACAAGGAACACTCGTGATACGTCTCCTGTTTCACCAGAATTTAGGAAAGAGAGGGCAGGAGACAGGCCATAGAACAGGCAGGTCAGAAGGAGAAAGGGCTTAGCAACTTGAGAGAGAGAGAGAGAGAGAGAGAGAGAGAGAGAGAGAGAGCAAGACAGGGAGACAGGGACTCTGCTCAACTCACTCGTGAGTGAGAGACTTGTTAATTTTTCCAAGACAAATAAAAATAGTCCCATACTATTCTTTACCTCTCCTGTCACTACATGACAAATGGGAATGAAGATTAGCTACTCACGAAGCTACTCCAGTATAATAACCGCTCGTCCACAAGTCTAATATATATATAACTCAACTACAAGTAACCACAAAGTAACTACAAAGTCTTTTATGACATTATTTGTCTTGGAAATATTAACAAAGTCTCTCACACACGAGTGAAGTATAAAGTTTTGTAGATCAGTTATATATATATTGAACTTGTGGACGAGTGGTTGTTATAAGTGAGTAGCTTTGTAAGTAGATAATCTTCGTTCCCTTTTGTCATGCAATGACACGAGAGGTAAAGAATAGTATGGGACTATTTTTATTTGTCTTGGAAATATTAACAAAGTCTCTCACACACGAGTGAAGTATAAAGTAGAGTCCCGCTAGCTACCTCCCTCTCTCTCTCTCTCTCTCTCGCCCATGTTGCTAAGCCCTTCTCCCTACTACTTGCTGGTTCTGTGGCCTGTCTCCTGTCGCCCTGCTTCCTAAATTCTGGTGAAGCAGGGGTCGTGTCACATGTGTTACACTGTGGTTGGAAAGTTCTAGAAGCCTGTGTGTGAGTATGTGTGTATGTGTGTGTATGGTCACGAGGCACTGTCATGTGCCTATAAAGCATTCCTTGAGTTAAGAGTGTCACGTGTGTTACACTGTGGTTGGAAAGTTCCAGAAACCTGTGTGTGAGTATGTGTGTGTATGGTCACGAGGCGCTGTCGTGTGCCTATAAAGCATTCCTTGAGTTAAGAGTGTGTATGCATGTTTAGCATTGCTCGATTCTCGCAGACACAATACCTTCTCATCATCTGACTTCCTGGTTCTATCTGTCTCTCTATCTATCTATTTATCTATTTATCTATTATGATTTGTAATTATAATATGGAATCCTAACACAACTCTCTAATGCAAGAGTTAACTGTTACTCCCAGTCCTTCATTTATGCAACAGGTCAACTCTGGAACTGTCTCCCTCTTTCAGTATTTCCTGCTTCCTATGATCTGCAGTCTTTCACACGCAGTGTGTCCAGGCATCTTGAAATAATCGGATCTTGAATTTGGGTCTCTCTTGTATTTTGTTTTTGTCTTGGAAGGAACAACAATTTCTGGCTCACGGCCTTTGGTTCCTTCTTCGTCACATAAAAAAAAAATGCTTTGGCTTCGGCTTTGCCGTCTTTCACAAACTAAATATACCGGTATGTATGCTGTTTACCTATCCACTACTTCTACCGAGTATGAAAAATTCTTTGATTATCTTACTTCAGAGATGGAATACATTCTATCTATTTTTCCTTTCTCTGAAATCTCCATTCTAGGAGATTTCAATGTTCATCACCACCTTTGGCTCTCCCCACCTTTCACTGATCCACCTGGTGAACAAGCCTATATTTTTTCTATCTGTAAAGACTCAGAGCAGCTTGTACAACACCCTACCCATATCCCTGACTGTCTTGGAGAGAGTTCTAACATACATGATCTTTCCTTACAACTAATCCTTTTATTTATCCTGTGAATCTTTCCTCTTCATTGGGCTTTTCCAATCACAACCTTATCACCTTAACTTGTCCTATCACTCCAGTAAGACCTATGAACCCTCCTAAGAAGCAACGGTTGTGGCACTTTGGAGCTGCGGAGGTTGTGGCAGTACTTCTTTGATTTTTCCCAGGAATGATAATTGCTTCCATGGTCGAGAGCCATCTGAGTGTGCCTTGTGCGTAATGGAGGTTATTCTCTTGGGCATGGAAGCATAGTTTCCTTTCTCATATCTTATGACTAATGCAGAAAAACTTGGTTAACTCACGCTTGTTCTAATGCTGTCCACAACAAAGAGAAGGCCTACAAAAGGTTCCGGAGCCAACCCTCCAATGAATCTCATCTCTTTTATGTTTCTGCCTTGAATCATGCTAAGTCTGTTCCTTGCTCTGCTAAAAATAATTTCATTCGTACTAAATGCTCTGAACTCTCCAACTCAATTACCCTTCCCTCTCCTTCTTTCACCTTGCTAGAAACCTTGCTAACATCTCTACCTCATCTTCCTCTCTTCATTTCCACTCTGATGGCTCTGTAGCTCTTTCTTCTACTGATAAATCAGAACTCTTTGCTCAGACTTTCTCTTCCATTTCTAACTTAGACGATTCCGGTTCTGTTCCTCCATCACATCCTCCCTCTGGCTTATTCATGGCTGACATGAAAATTTCTTCAGTTGATGTATATTCCACCATCACTGGCCTCAGTATTAACAAGACATATGGGCCTGATCGGGTCACTTGTGTTCTCCTGAAGAACTGTGCTTCTGTGCTTACACCCTACCTAGGTAAACACTTCCACCTTCGACTGTTAAGTTGTACCTTTCCTTCTTGTTGGAAGTTTGCTCCCATTCAGGCTGTCCCAAAGAAGGGTGACCATTTCCAGCTCTCTTACTATTGTCTAATTGCTTTAACATCCTGTGCTTCGAAAGTTTTCGAGCCTGTTCTTAAAACAAAACAAAAAAATCCTTCCTATCACAGCTTTCTTTCTGATTGTCAGGATGGATTCTGCCAGTGATGCTCCACTGGTGATTCTCTCACCAACCTTTCAAACTCCTGGTCATCCACTTTTCGGGACTTTGGTTAAAGTTTTGTCATTGCACTTGTCATCTCAAAGGCTTTCGATCGAATTCTGGCATGTCTTTAGCCCACCCCATCCCGACGTTTTCTGGGCAGTGGTACGCCCCAGTCCCGATATTTTTGGACTTTTTTTTTTTTTTTGGCTCAAACATCTGCCTTTGGTGAGAAAATCGAAAATTCATAGAGAAATTGCTCACCTGAGGTTTAAAATACTCGGTCTAGGTACGAGTACCTCCTTACCTGACTGGGTTTTCTAACAGGCTGGCACCAAAGAAAACGAGTTCTATGGGAGGGTAACTATTTTATCCACTCATAAACGTATTTATTTATTTTACTTGGTACGAATTTATATGTAGTACAAGAGTATATTGGTTTTCAAACAGTAATATAGGCATTATAAGCATTGTTTCACTCACTAACTCATCACCATTCATGACTTTTTTTTCCCACATTACCTGATCATCATTTCTGACTGTTTCTTCCTCTAATGCTATGTAAACTTTGTCCTCCACATTGTCATCGATTGGTGAATCACTCTGGCCCTGAATGTCTTTATTGGCCAGGTCACTGGTAACAGGTGAATTGCCAAGACAATGGCGTGCAGGGGGGGGGATAGGTTATGCGGTGTAAGGCATTGTCCCTGCTTGGCATCTTGTAGAGGAGTAGAGGAAGGTGTTCCGTGTATACATGCCAAAAATCACTCGCGAAATCACTCGCGAAAATTGAAAATTGTGCAAATTAGGGACCTTGCAATGTTGCCGCGTTAATTCACGTCTCCGGGATATGAGTGCACATCATGTGAGGACGTGAATTCACGTCTCCGGGACGCAGCAGGTTAATTTGCAAACTGCATTCATATGGTTTCTGTCCTTCTATTGATACTTTCATCTCTTGCTTCCTTTCTGGTCGTTCTGTAGCTGCCGTTGTAGATGGTCACTGGTCTTCTCCTAGAGCTACCAACAGTGGTGTTCATCAGGGCTCTGTTCTATCATCAGCTCTCTTTCTTTATTCATCAATGACTTCTAAGCTGTACATCAAACCCTATCCATCCATATGCTGATGACTCTTCCCTTTGCCTTTCCATTCCCTTCCCACAGCATGCATCTCAACAGTTACTTCAACAAACAAGGGATGAGGCTCTGGCACCCCTAATGTCTGACTTGACTTATATCTCTGAGTGAAGTAAAAGTAATCTTGTTTTTCATGCATCAAAAACTCGGTTCTTACATCTATCAACCCGACAAAATCTGCAGGAGAATCCTCTAATTTTTAACAATATTCAGCTTAAATTTGCATCATCTTTAAACATACTTGGGGTTTCATTCTCTCGGGATTAATCTTGGAATGATCTTAATTATTAACTCTTGCAATATCAGCTTCCAAGAGATCAGGTGTGATAAGTCAACTCCGTGCCTTCTTTAACCCTGCACAGGTGTTGACATTATAGATGTGCTTTATTCTCCCCTGCGAAGAGGGCAACTCTCATGTGTGGGGAGGCACCCCAAATACAGCTCTTCTCAACAAGGTGGAGTCAAAGGCTTTTCATCTCATTAATTCTCCTCTTCCTACTGGTTCCCTTCAGCCTCTGTCTCTTCGTCTCACTGTTACATATTTGTCTCTTTTCTATCGCTGTTTCGATGGTCACTGCTCCTTTTAACTGTCTGCTTGCATCCCTCCATCACTACGGCGGGCTTGTAGCACCCGTCTAGCAATAAACTCTCGTCCCGTTTCTGTCCAGCTCTCTAATGTATGCAGTTCTTCATGTATGCAACAGGTCATGTCTAGAACTCCCTGCTTCTGTCTGTATTTCCTACTGTCTATGACCTTCAGTTTTTCAAACACAGTTTGTCCAGGCATCACGAAATGAACGGACCTAGAATTTGCCTCTCTGTTACCTCGTTTTTGCTTTTTCTTGGAGGGAACAATTTGCGGGCTCCTGGCCTTTGGTTCCTTCTTCCTAGCATAAAACACACACACACACACACACACACACACACACACACACACACACACACACACACACACACAAAGAAGGCCCTATTCTTAGTGATTTGTGGATATAAATGGTGGGAATAAATTCAACGGAAAATGAAAATTTCAACAGTATACGAGTATCTCTCCTAAAAGATAAAGCAAGCAGAAAAACACACAAAAACATCGATGTAGGATCTTCAGATGTTGTTTCCATTCTTATTCTTGTTACTTCCAAACGCCTCTTCTTGAGAGATTTTTAAAAACCTAGATTTTTCAGATAACTGACTCACAGGATATATTATGTTAACTGTAAGAGATCTTCTATATAAACAAAATCGTTTGGGAGCAGGAAGAACAAAACGAAAATATGTTAATGATTTCATAGTGTTAAGAACTTTTCTTTTTTTTTTTTCCACTCTCATCCATTAACACTAACCTAACCTAACCAAATCTAATCTAGCCTAATCTAGCCTACCTATTCTAGCCTAATCTAACCAACCTAACTTAGCCTACCTAACCAACTTAATCTAGCCAGCCTAACCTAACCTCTCGCAGCCTAACTCAGTACTTACCAGCGGTATCTGCAACACACTCCAGTCCAAGGCAGGAGTACTGGAGACACCGAGAGAGCGCCTCAGTGTACGTAATTCGCACTCCCTTGAAGTCAGCGTGGTCATAGTCCCTGAAGCCAATATTGACGAGCAAGAACAGGCGGCAGTCTAGGTAAGTGAGGTTAGAGATGGGTAGATTAGGTTCGGCTTTGTTATGGCTGGCTAGGTAAGTGGGAGTTGGAGTCTGGTGGATTTGGTTAGTTTAGGTAATGGCTGGCTAGGTGAGTAAGAGTTAGAGAGGAGTGGATTACATTAGGTTGATTTATGGCTGTATAGGTAGGTGAAAATTAGTGATGGGTGGATTAGGTTAGGCTGGGTAATGGCTGGAGTTAGAGACTGATGGATTAGGTTATATTGGCTTATGTCAGGCTAGGTAACTGTACGTCAGGAGATGGGTGGATTAGGCTAGGGTTGGATATGGCAGGTTAGGAAAGTGAGAGCTAGAGGTAGTGGGATTAGTTGTTTTTGTTATGTCAGGCAAAATCAGTGAGAGTGATAGGTGGATTAGGGTTAGGCTGGGTTATGGGATTTTAGATCAGTGGGAATGAAAGGCAGGTGTATTATTACTTGAGTTATGGCAGACTAGATCAGTGAAACTTTAAGATAGGAAGATTAGGCAAAGTTGGGTTATGGCTAGCTAAGTAAGTGAGATATATAGAGATATATAGTTAGGTTAAGTTAGGGTATAGGAATTTAGATTAGGTTAAATGGCACGCTAGATCAGTGGGAAATGGAAATATATGGATTAGGTTAGATTCGATTACGTTAGGAGTCAGTTCGGTTAGCTTAGATTAGAATTTCAATTGATTAAGTTAGTTCATTTTTATTCTGATTTGGTTATATTAAATTAGGGTCGATTATGGTTTGGTTCGGTTTACTAAGGTAATGCTCTGTTAGGAGGCACGAGATGAAAAGGGGTGATAATAAATAAATTAGATGATAGAGAAGGTGGGATTAGGTTGAGAAAGAGAGAGAGAGAGAGAGAGAGAGAGAGAGAGAGCGAGAGAGAGAGAGAGAGAGAGGACATATACATAGTAAATTCAAGAATCATGTGCCAGGTAATTTAGCAGGTGATTTATGGCCCAGAGAGCATATAAAATGTGGACCAAAGACGTCAGAAGCCCACGATATGGAGATCGACAACCGTTTTCGTGCATATAGACGAGATTGTCTGGGCGACTGTGTGTCATTCCTGTGGCAAGGCCAAGGTGCTAAACAATTTCTGAAGGAGGGTTGGGAAATCATGGCACACACACACACACACACACACACACACACACTCTCTCTCTCTCTCTCTCTCTCTCTCTCTCTCTCTCTCTCTCTCTCTCTCTCTCTCTCTCTCACGACTTTGAACAATTCAGGTTGCAGTCCAACCAGCTGAAGAATCATTGACTAGTGTGGCAGAATTTCTTGGCATAAAGCATTTGATTATAGGCCTGCTCTACGCATCCCTAACTGTTCATAAATATGAGGAAAAAATAAAGTTAATTTCATATTAGTGTGTTTGGAGGGACTGTAGGAAAAGATTCAGTTGAATGCGAGTGAATTCTCCTTGGAAAGAAGTCAATGCGAGCTCAAATACTGTATACTAAAGCTAGTGTCTGTAATTATTTACAGCACGGACGCACAAACTCTATCTCTCTCTCTCTCTCTCTCTCTCTCTCTCTCTCTCTCTCTCTCTCACACACACACACACACACACACACACACACACACACACACACACACACACACACGGCCGCAATAAAACTGATATACCGTCATACAAAATATAGACATGCACGTACACATGTTCCCATCGTGACGTGTACACACACACACACACACACACACACACACACACACACACACACACACACTACACCGCTCGCTGGCGCAACACCGCTCGCTGGCGCAGTGGTAGCGTTCTCGCTTGCCATCTGGTAGGCGGGAGTTCGCGCCTTGCTCAGGTTGAGAAAAGTTTCACTGACGAAGTGGGTGGTTACTGTCCCCCTTGAGCAAGGGGACGGGTGTGTGCGTGTGGGACTATATGAGCTCTCAGCTCCCTTCCGGGAGGGTAAAACCTGACGATCACGACCATCAAGTAATCCTGACCGACCGGGTGAATTACACACTCGCAATGAAACTGACATACCGTCATACATATATAAACATACACGTAGACGGCCATTGTTCTTCTCCTCGATCTATCAACAGTGGTGTTCCTCAGGGCTCTGTCCTATCAACAAATCCCTTTCTTTTATTCATCAATGACCTTCTAAGCTGTACACCTAACCCTATCCACTCATACGCTGATGACTCCACCCTTCACCTTTCCATTCGGTTCCTGCAGCGTCCATCTCAGCAGTTAATTCAGCAAACAAGGGATGAGGCTATGGCACGCCTAATGTCTGATTTGGCTCGTATCTCTGACTGGGGTATAAATAATCTGGTTGTTTTTAATGCATCAAAGACTCAGTTTTTACACCTATCAACCCGACAAAATCTTCCACAGGTATACCCACTAACATTTAATAATATTCAGCTTAATCCTGCATCATCCTTGAACATGCTTGGGGTTTCATTTACCCGGGACTTATCTTGGAAAGATCGTATTACATCTCGTGAAATCTGCTTCCAAGAGATTAGGTGTGCTTAGTCGACTCCGTTCCTTATTTACCCCTGCACAATTGTTGACTCTATACAGGGGTTTTATCCGCCCTTGTGTGGAGTATAACTCTCATGTGTGGGGAGGCTTCCCACATACAGCTCTTCTCAACAGGGGTGGAAGCAAAGGCTTTTCGTCTCATTAACTCTCCTCCTCTTACTGGCTCCCTTCAACCTTTGTCTCTTCGCCGCACTGTTGCATCTTTATCTCTTTTCTATCGTTGCTTCAATGGTCACTGGTCCTCTGAATTGTCTGCATGCATTCCTCCACCTCGACAACGGGCGCGTAGCACCCGTCTAGCAACAAACTTTCATCCCTTTTCTGACCAACTCTCTAATGCAAGAGTTAACCGTTACTCCCAGTCCTTCATTCATGCAATAAATCAACTCTGGAACTGTTTCCCTCTGTCTGAATTTCCTGCTTCCGATGATCTCCAGTCTTTCAAACTCAGTGTGTCCGGGCACCTCGAAATGATCGGATCTTGAATTCGGTTATCTTTTGCATTTTATTTTTCTATTGAAAGGAACAATAAATGCAGGCCCGCTGCCTTTGGTTTCTTCTTCCTAGCATTAAAAAAAATATATATACGAGTCTAAGGTGAACACCCCTCCCCCACACACACACTCAAGGACTCTGACATACCGTCATTTATATATAAACATACACGTACACCACATATACGATTCTGAGATGTACACACACACACACACACACACACACACACACACACACACACACACACACACACACACACACACACACACACACACAAGCTTGCAATAAAATTTATATATATCGTCATACATATATATAAACATCTACGCACACACATATTCCATCCTCACACACACACACACACACACACACACACACACACACACACACACACACACACTCACACACACACATACACACACACACACACACACACACATAAAGTCGAGGAGTGATCTTGTTATTCGCACGCCACCTTGCAATAAATGGCCTCAGTATGTGCTGTGTTTTTACTGAGCGTTTTGTGTTGACGACGAGTGAGGGAACTTCTGTTTGTGTGTATGTGATTCTTGGATTTTCTTTCTTTCTGAGACGTGGAGTTAAAAATCGCTTGTTGGAATGTGAGTGTGTGTGTGTGTGTGTGTGTGTGTGTGTGTGTGTGTGTGTGTGTGTGTGTGTGTGTGTGTGTGTGTGTGTGTGTGTGTGTGTGTGTGTGTGTGTGTGTGTGTGTGTGTGTGTGTGTGTGTGTGTGTGTGTGTGTGAGATACATAAAGATAAAGAGAGAGAGAGAGAGAGAGAGAGAGAACAGGATGGAGCTGGGAAAGAGAGCTGGGAATTAAAAGACTGGAAGGAAGCAAAAACCGGCGGAGTATGAAATCACCTAGTATGTTTATGTAAACATAATTATGTCATTAGCTACGGAAGTTCATGAGTGTAACTGTCTACTGAAGAGTGTCCACAAAGTTAACTGACGCAGCTATAAACTTCCGGTAGCATGACTGTCCGTGATCACAGTGACGGGAATTATAGAAACTCTAGATGAAGAAAAATTCATTAATGAGTGAGAAGTTGACTTTGAACTTCCAACCCCTATCATGCAACTCCTCACACACTCATCATCGTGGGATCGATTCAAACAGTCACGTCAGATGGAGGAAACAGACTCTCAGAATATGGATAATGTTGCCTACCATTCTGCATACCATTGCTCAGTGCATTGACACGTCGGTGAATTGAATATTTGTGAAAGTCCAAGTACATTTGCTGCAAATATCATTCCAATTCACCCACCTTTCTTCTCAGTCCATTCACCTATCTATGGAACCCTGTCTACACTTGTCTTCCTGTCACACGCATTTCTTCCCAGCTCACCAAGCTTTCTCCTCAGTCCACACACCTATTCTCTTAAATTCACCCACCTTTCTTCCCTACCTACCCACCTTTCTTCCCAGTCCACTCACCTTTCTTCTCAATCCAGCAAGCTTTCATCCCAGTCTACCGACCTTTCTTCCACACCCACCCAGCTTTCTTCCCAGTCCACCCACATTTCTTCCCATGCATGCACCTTTCTTTCCATTCCAGCCACCATTCTAACTAGTCCTATCACTGTTCTTTCCATTCATTCACCTTTTTCCCAATCTACCCATCTTTCTTCCCAGTCCACCCGCCTGTCTACCCAGTCCACTTATCTTTCTTCCGAATCCACCCACCTACGACTATCTACCCAGTCCATGCACCTTTCCTCCCAGTCCGCCCACCTATCTACCCATTTCACCCACCTTTCCTCCCAGTCCACCTACCTATCAGCCCAGTTCATTCAGTTTTCTTCCCAGTCCATCCACCTATCTACCCAGTCCACTCACTTTTCTTCCTTCCACCCACCTTTCTATCCAGTCCATCCACCATTCATCCCACTCGACCCACTTCCCTCCTCTTCATCCATCTTTCTTCTCGTTGTCATATTGTTGAAGGAGCCAGTCGTTGTCGGAGCAGGTGTAGCCTTTGTAGGTGAGGTTGAACTTGAGGAAGGGTGGCTGCTCGTACGGAATAGGCACAGATCCAGGGGGACAGGTGGCCATGGAGGAGGACTGGGGAGGAGAGGAAGGGAAGCAGGGGGAGGGGTTAGATGGTGAAGAAAGGGGGAGGAAGGATGGAAAGAGAGAAGGGGAGGGGTTAGATGGTGGGGAAATGGGGAGAAAAGGGAAAGAAGAAAGGAGTTGAGGAAAAGGGAAGAGATTAGATGATGAAGAAGGGGAAAGAAGGAGGGAGGATACTTGGGGAGACAAAAGTTGAGGAAAGGAGAGGAAATAGAGGTGAGGTGGGATGGATAAAGATGTAGGACAGGACTGATGAAAGGTGAGACACGGGAGGATAGGACTGTGGAAGAGATGAGGGGAAGAAGGGGGAGGGGTTTGATATGAGAAAAAGGGAAGAAAGGGGAAGGATAAGGCTGAGAAGGGAGGGGAGAGGAAAGTACTCGGGAAGAGCGACGGGGAGGAGGGGGGAGGGATTTGATGGTGGGGAAGGGGGAAGAAAGGGTGGATAGGGAGCGTTTGACAACAAAAATCAAAATCACTCATCTATCTAAATTCCTTTATGGAGGTTATAGCGCTTTCATTGAATTTTTCTTGTCGGTCTTGGAACAAAAATAATCACAGTTTTCGAAACCTCAGAGCTCTAAAAAGTAATGGTAACAGCCTTTAATTTTTTCTCTTGCTGAATAGAATTATCTATTCATGTTATTTCCATGTTACTTTCTTTCCCTTCACCAAACTACTCCAGTCTTATCTTCCCTCACCACTCAACACCCTACCTAACCACTTCCTACCCTTGCCTTACCAGCCCCACCCTGCTTTATGACTCCCCACTCATCCTTGTTACTTCATATCACTGCCTTACCACTCTATAACCCTACCTAACCACTCCGCACCCTGCCTCATCTCTCCATAGCACAGCATTACCACCCATAGCACTGTCTCACCACCTCATAACACTGCCTCATCACCTCATAACTCTGCCTCACCACTCCATAATCATACCTTACCACTCCCCAACCTTCCTCACCACCTCATAACACTGCCTCACCACGTGATAACACTTCCTCACCACTCCATAACCCTGCCTTACCACTCCGCACCCTGCCTCATCACTCCATAACACTGCCTCACCACCCATAGCAATGTCTCACCACTCAATAACTTTACCGCAAAAATCCATAGCAATGCCTCATCACTCCCCACATTGCCTCACGACTCAGTAACGTGCCCCACCACTTCACAACCCTGCATCACCACTCTCCACATTGCCTCACCACCCCATAGTCTTGCCTCGTCACTCCATAACCCTGCCTCACCATTCCCCACACTGCCTCACCTTCCCATACCTCTGCCTCGACACTCCATAATCCTGCCTCATCACACTCCTCCTTCTCTCACCAATCCCCAACTCTGCCTCAAAACTCTCATCCCTCTCTCACGTATCCCCAGCCCTTCCTCATCCCTCCCCACCCTGCCTCACCACTACCCCAGCCCTTTCTCAACCCTCCCCTCCCTGCCTCATCACTCCCCCAATCCTGCCTCACCACCCCAGCCCTGCCTTATCCCTCTCCACCCTGCCTCATCACTCTCCCAACCATTGCTTACCACCGCAGCCCTGCTTCACGATCCCAACCCATCCCCATCCCTCCCCACTCTGTCTCACCACCCCAGCCCTGCCTCACGATCCTGGCCCAACCCCATCCCTCCCCACTCTGTCTCATTCCTCCCCACCCTGCGTCATCACTGCCCCAACCCTACTTTACCACCCAGCCCTACCTCATCCATCACCACCCTGCCTCATCACCCCAGCCCTGCCTCACTACCCCAGACTCGCCTCACCACTTGTATAGGTTTCTGGATGTAGTAGGTCCAGCCCTCATGCGTCACCAGGCGGGGATCGTCATCGCTAACCGGGGCAGTCTTCATCAGCTGGCAGTCCATCGTCGTTCCTGGCGGTTGTGAAGATCGGTGGTGACAGATGGAGGTTGGTGGAGATAGGTGAAGCAGGTGGTGACAGGTGGGGGCAGGCGGCGATAGGTGGGGGCAGGTGGTTATAGGTGGAGGTTGGTGGTGATAGGTGAGGGCAGTTGGTGATGGATAGGGGCAGGTGCTGATAGGTGGGTCAAAGCAGTGATATGTGTGGGCAGGTGGTGATAGGTGTGGGCAGGTTGAGATAGGTGGAGGTTGGTGGTGATAGGTGGTGTAGGTGGTGATAGGTGGGGGCGGGTGGGGATGGTTTGGGCTAGGCGGTGATAGGTGGGGGTAGTGATGATATGTGGAGCCAGGCGGTGATAGACGGGGTTAGGTGGTGATAGGTGGGAAAGGTGGTGATAGGTGGGAGCAGGCGGTGGTAAGTGGGGGCAGGTGGTAATAGTTGGGGGCTGAGTAGGGGTAAGTAAAGATAGGCGTGGGCATGTAGGGGCAGTAGGTGATAGGTGGGGGCCTACGATGATAGGTGTCGTTTTTCATTCTTTTCTTGCAGAGGAGTAGACTGTAGCACCAGTCGAGGAGGGCAGTACTCCCAAAGTGGATGGAAAGCTGATGACAGGGAGAGTTGGAGCTCCCGTTTTATCAGCCCTCAGGACTAGTTCCTGACCATCCCCCTTTGCTGAACTTTTTCAGTGTCTCAGTTACACAGAGAGTAGGCCAGCATGCTCTCCAACACAAATTTCTCTAACTATTTACACCAAACTACATGCACAGTACACACTACACTTCCTTTTCCAAAATTCAAACAAAATCATGGCATCTTATCACCCAGCCTCGGAGTCCCCAGGGGGGGGGGACCATAAATGCCCCCACCTTCCGTCCCTCTCCCGGTGACGACTCGAGGTGTCTGGAACCACTGTCTGACTCTCTTCTTCTTCATTTCTGCAACATTTGTGGCCTTTCCTCTAACTTTTGCTGTGTTGAGCACCATCTCTCCTTTTCTAAACCTCACCTTCTTTTTCTAACAGAGACTCAGCTGTCTGAGGCAACTGATAGCAAACCCTTTTCTGTATCCTCCTACTTTCTCTATACTCATTCCAAAGCCAAAGGTGGCTGTTGTGTATATATACGCAACGACTTATCTTGCTCTCGTGTTCCTGAACTCGATTCTTCTGAATTCTTTACGCTCTGGCTTCTGCTTTCCTGTCATTCTCTGACTAAATATATCTGTGCTGTTTACTTATCCCCTAATTGTACTGACTAGCAAAAATTCTTCGACTATCTTACTTCTACGATGAAACACATTCTATCCATTTCTCCTTTCTCTGAAATCTCCACTCTAGGAGATATCAATGTTCACCACCAACTTTGGCTCTCCTCTCCTTTCACTCATCCACCTGGTGAACAAGCCTACTTCTTTTCTATCCTTAATGGCCTAGAGCAGCTTGTACAGCACCCTACCCGTATCCCAGACCACCTTGGAGAGAGCTCCAACATACTTGACCTCATCCTTACAACTAATCTTTCTGCTTACACTGTTAATATTTTCTTTCCGTTGGGTTCTCCAATCACAACCTTATCACCTTAACCTGTCCTATCACGCCGGTACGGCCTGTGGACCCTCCAGGAAAACATCGCCTGTGGCATTTTGGAGCCGCGGATTGGGAGGCCCTCGGGCAGTACTTCTTTGATTTTCCCTGGAATGATTATTGCTTCTATGGCTGGGAACCACCTGAGTGTGCCTTGCGCATTACGGAGGTTATTCTCTCGGGCATGGAAGCATACATTCCTTTCTCATATCCTTTGACTAACACAAGAAAGCCTTGGTTTAACCATGCTTGTTATAATGCTGTCTGCAACAAGGAGAGGGCCTACAAAAGGTACCGGAGCCAACCCACCCCTGAATCACATCATCTTTATGTTTCTGCCCGGAATCATGCTAAGTCTGTTCTTCGCTCTGCTAAAAATAATTTCATTCGTATTAAATGCTCTCAACTCTCCAACTCGAATTCTTCCTGCTCCTTCTGGCACCTTTCCAAAAACCTTTCAAACAACTTTACCTCATCATCCTTCCCTCCTCTTTTCTACTCTGGTGGCTCTGTAGCCATTTCTTCTACTGATAAAGCAGATCTCTTTGCACAGACTTTCTCCTCCAATTCCATCTTAGACGATTCCAGTGCTGTTCCCCTATCACTTCCAGCCTCTGACCTCCTCATGGCTGACATTATAATTTCTTCAGCTGATGTATTTTCTGCTATCACTAGCCTCAATACTAAAAACGCATATGGGCCTGATGGAATCCCTCCTGCTGTTCTCAAGAACTGTGCTTCTGTGCTTACACCCTGCCTAGGCAAACTCTTTCGCCTTTGTCTGTCAACTTGTACCTTTCCTTCTTGCTGGAAGTTTGCTCTCATTCAGCCAGTCTCAAAGAAGGGTGACCACTCCCTACCCTTCAACTATCGTCCAATTTCTTTAATGTCCTATATTTCAAAAGTTTTCGAGTCAATTCTCAATATAAAAATTTTACGGCATCTTTCCTACCAAAACATTCTTTCTCATCGTCAGTATGGGTTCCGTCAGGGACGCTCCACTGGCGATCTTCTCACGTACCTTTCAGAGTCCTGGTCATCCTCCTTTCGGGACTTTGGCGAAAGCTTTGCCATTGCACTTGACATCTCAAAGGCTTTCGATCGAGTCTGGCATACATCTTTAATTTCCAAACTGCCCTCTTACGGTTTCTATCCTTCTATCTGTTCCTTCATCTCTAGTTCCTTTCTGGTCGTTCTATAATGGCTGTTGTAGACGGCCATCGTTCTTCTCCTAGATCTATCAACAGTGGTGTTCCTCAGGGCTCTGTCCTATCACCAACTCCTTCCTTTTATTCATCAATGACCTTCTAACCTGTACATCTAACCCTATCCATTCATAAGCTGATGACTCCACCCTTCACCTTTCCATTCGGTTCCTGCAACTCCCATCTCAGCAGTTACTTCATCAAGCAAGGGATGAGGCTATGGCACACCTAATGTCTGATTTGGCTCGTATCTCTGACTGGGGTAAAAATAATATGGTTGTTTTCAATGCATCTAAGACTCAGTTCTTACACCTATCAACCCGTCAAAATCTTCCACAGGTATACTCACTAATGTTTAATAATATTCAGCTTAATCCTGCATCATCCTTGAACATACTTGGGGTTTCATTTACTCGGGATTGATCTTGGAAAGATCATCTTGTAAAATCTGCTTCCAAGAGATTGGGTGTGCTAAGCCGACTCCGCTCTTTCTTTACCCCTACACAATTGTTGACTCTATACAGGGGTTTTATCTGCCCCTGTGTGGAGTACAACTCTCATGTGTGGGGAGGCTCTCCACATACAGCTCTTCTCAATAGGGTGGAGTCAAAGGCTTTTCGTCTCATTAACTCTCCTCCTCTTACTGACTCCCTTCAACCTTTGTCTCTTCGCCGCACTGTTGCATCTTTATCTCTTTTCTATCGCTACTTTAATGGTCACTGCTCTTCTGAACTCTCTGCATGCATTCCTCCACCTCTACGACGGGCGCATAGCACCCGTCTAGCAGCAAACTCTCATCCCTTTTCTATCCAACTCTCTAATGCAAGAGTTAACCGTTATTCCCAGTCCTTCACTTATGCAACAGGTCAACTCTGGAACTGTCTCCCTCTGTCTGTACTTCCTTCTGCCTATGATCTCCAGTCTTTCAAACGCAGTGTGTCCAGGCATCTCGAAATGAATGGATCTTGAATTTGGCTCTCTCTTGTGTCTTGTTTTTCTCTTGCAGGGAACTCTTATTGCAGGCTTATGGCCTTTGGCTCCTTCCTCGCATAAAAAAAAAAAAATTGCAGGTGGCTGTGCACAAAGTGACAAGCCCAATGGTTTCCTCTAACCCAGGAGACCCTTTACATCACTGGGCGGAAGCCATATAATCAAAGAACGGGGTGAATTGGAGGAGTCCTGGTCATGTCGGCCATAAGCCATTTAGGACGGAACCTAACCTAATCTAACCTAACCTAACTTAACTTCAGCAGTGTTACCTTAATGAAGTTTCGCTGTTTAGGATGTTTAGGTCGTTTGGCGATTCGGCCCTTTGCCAGTTTGGACGTTACGGCCGAAACGACTAGGACAGGAGTGGAGCCTACTGCAGCCTATTCCACGAAACTCAGTGGCAGAAAAAAAAAAAACAATCCTACGTTTCTATATACTTTTCACAGCACTTCTTCGTGATTAGTATCATATTCTAGTGTTGCAACTCAGCATTCAAGGTTAATACATGGCAATTATAGGCCGAGAGGGAGTAAAAAGAGAATACTAGAAGTCATATATTTAATGTCTGTCTGTGGATGGGATCAAACCCAGTTAGAATAGCTGGCATCCACACAAGACATTAACCTAACCAGTCCCCAGTAGAGCAGTGTCAACATGTCAGCTAAAATGGAGTATCCTAGGAACATATCTGTACCTCTCTCCCAGGACAGATACGAGAACGATGTACTCTGGGTTTCCCCTTTCTACCACACCTGCATACTGGTTTGAAAAATCCACGTGAGTGGGGAGAGAGAGAGAGAGAGAGAGAGAGAGAGAGGGAGAGAGAGAGAGAGGGAGGGAGGGAGAGACACAGAGAGAGAGAGCGAGCTGCCAACATCTGCCATTCGAGAGACAACATTTTACCAAGAATTACCATGGTGAGAGAAAGGCATGGACTCATACCAACATTTACCATTGTGAGAGAAACACACACTACTGCCAAGACATATCAGAAAGACAGAGCACTCAGTTCAACAAATACCAGAATGAAAGATAAGCACTTCTACCAACACCTACTAGAAAGACATAACGCTCTACCAACACTTACTATGGTCATTGACATACACTTTTACCAATATCCTCATCTTCTGCCAACACCCTCAGTTACCCTGATCATAGACATGCACTTTTACCAACATCTCCACCATTGCCAACACTCTCACTTACCATGGTGTGAGAATGAGACACACTGGGGATGTTGGAGGCAGGACAGGGCGCACCGTATACTGTAGCTGATGCTGGACGTGAGTAGTAAGGCCGTGTCGTTGAAACGCTTCACGGAGGCTACAAAAAAAAAATAATAATTATCATCATCATGATCATCGTCGTCGTTGTTCTCGTCGTCCTGGTCGTCGTCTCCATTATTTTCCTCTTCGTCGTCATTATTATTATAGTAAGGACAATCATCGTCATCCGTATATACTCATCGCCATTGTTTTCGTCGTCATTATCATCACTGTCTTCCTTCTCCTACTCATCATCATTATCATGACATTCTTATTGTCCTTTTCCTCCTCCTTGTCCTCCTCCTCCTTATCATCATCATCGTCATCATCATCATCATGATCATCTTCATATCATCATCATTCTCATCGTAATTGTCATCATTATCGTCTTCGTTATATTATAATAATACAGGTAGTAATAACGATCATCGTCACCATTATAGTCATCGCCATTGTCTTCATCTTTGTCGTCGTCGTCATCGTCGTCGTCGTCATCATCATCATGATCATCTTCATATCATCATCATTCTCTTCGTAATTGCCATCATTATCGTCTTCGTTTTATTATTATAATACAGGTAGTAATAACGTTCATCATCACCATTATAGTCATCGCCATTGTCTTCATCTTTGTCGTCGTCGTCATCGTCGTCGTCGTCATCATCATAACCTTAGTGCCCAATAATAATGGAGTGGGCAGAGAATAAAATATAAGTCATTCCTGTCTATCTATCTCTTGCCAGACGCCTTAATCCCGCAAGGGGTGGCCACAAACAAAGCGCCTCCATGTCCCCCTGTCCCCTGACATTTCACTGCACTGCTCCCAGCTCACACATCCCTCTCTCATACACCTCTCCACTCCATTCCTCCATCTCATCCTTGGCCTTCCCCTCCCTTTCCCCCCCTCCACCTCACTCACATACACTCTCTTCCTCAGTTTCGCTCTCCATCCTCTCCACATGGCCAGACCACCTCAATGTGTTTCTCCTTACACTTCCTATCACATCCACATCCACACCACAAAGCTCCTTCATTTCTTTATTTGTCAATCTGTCTCTCCATGTGACTCCACATGCTTCTCTCAAATAACTCATTGTCACAGCTCTCACTCTTGACTTGTATTCCTCGAACAAGGTCCAATATTCACTTCCATACGTTAGAGTTGGTATCACAAAACTGTCATGCAGTAACTTTTCACATCCTTGCTCACTTCCTTGTTTCTTATCACTGTTTTAAAAGAACCAGCAATCTCGCTTCTTTGTTGTACCCTTTCAAGCACTTCACTCTCTAAACTTCCATCCTTACTCATCACACTACCCGAGTACTTAAACACACTCACATTTTCCATTTCCTCCTCATCCAACCTCATTGTACGTTCAGTGACTCCATTTCTCTCGAAGACCACAACTTTACTCTTCCCTACATTGACCTTTAGATTCCGTTTCCTACACACACTCTCAAACTCATTCACCAAGACTTGCAGCTCCCTTTCATCTTCGCTTAACAATACAGTATCATCTGCAAACAACAGTACAGGGAGTTTCCACACACTGCCCTCTCTCATTAGGGCCACTCCAACATCCACTGCCCTATCTTGTATCTCTTTTATAATCCATCCATATACAGACTGAACAACCGTGGAGAACATGACACATCCCTGTTTCAATCCAACCTTCAAATAGAAAAATTCACTCAGTTCACTATCCAAACGCACTGCAGCCTTAGCACCCTCATACATACTCTTCACGGCATTCAGCAACTTCCCATCTACTTCATATATTCTTAATATTTTCCACAATCCTTGTCTATCCATCCTGTTGTATGCTTTCTCCAGCTCCATGAAGGCCACATACAGCTTTTTTCCCTTTTCCAGAAACGTTTCCAGTAAAGACCTAAGATTGAATATCTGATCTACACAACCTCTTCCCTTCCTAAAACCTCCCTGTTCTTCTCCAACTAATTCCTTTGTTATTTCCATAACCGTCAATAAGTATCCTACCACATACTTTTCCTATTACACTAAGAATACAAATGCCCCTATGATTACCACACACTTCTTTTTCCCCTTTTTTTTTGTACAGGGGAATCATTATACCTGACTTTCAATCCTCCGGGACTTTACCTTCCTCCCAGGCCAATTTGCACTTCCAAATCCATTCTACTACTATCTCGCCCCCATGTTATCCCCTGCTATGAGTAGGGATCTGAGGCTAGGGTACCACAGTCCAGAATATCAAACTCTTTCAGTACGATGATGTCCTTTAATTTTAATCTTTTTACATTATCTTTTACTTGGTTCAAGAGAGACTTTTTGAACTGTCGGGGTAGGTCCTTGTCGTTGTGGCTGTCAGTCATTTAGGCCGTAGCCTAACCAACCCTAATCTAGCCTAATTTTAGCAATGTCACCTTGATGAAGTTTGGTTATTTTGGCAGTGTAGGCTGTTAGGCGATTCGGCCGTTCGCCAGTGTGGACTTTACGGCCTAAATGACTCGCGGCCGTGACAACCAGGACTGGTCGGGGTTAGGTGTAGTCCCCATTACCCTCTCCACTAGTCTACTCAAAGGCTCTCCTTGGCTGTGTACCATCGCCGGGCAACAGCAAGAGAAAAGTGTAAAATGGAGTCCTCGGGGTGAAGAGAACGCAAAGAACAAGATGAAAATATTGTGTTGTGTTCTAGGTGGCATCAGTTGGTTCGTAGCACGTTTTCTTTAGAGATTTAGTTTTCATTTTACACTTCACCATTCTCTGATATGGTAATTACGTACTTTTAATATCAACATAGATTGCATTAGTAATAGAAAAGGATGCCGGGGCATAATGTTCAGAATTATTCACTGAAGAAAAGGTGTTACGATGTCTCCAAAGCCACTTACTAAACAACCCATGTTGGGAAATTTGCACTAGTAATTGGTGTGTTATAAGGGGAATTTTTCGTGGGAGGAATGGGCATTATTGATTAATCCTTTAACTGATAGGATTTTCTGTACTGAACGAAACAGTGTAATGACAGCCCAAATAATACCCTTAGGTGTACCATTGGCTGGTCAAGGGTTAATCGAGATAGTTTGCGAAGTCTTTGATTGCTGGAATTTTTCACATTTAAAGAAGCTCGTTCGGTGTTGGCATAATTAAATACCAGGGTGAACCAACTGCAGGAAAAAGGTTAAGGACAGAAATGCCTGGAGATCTGTTTGTCAGTGCCACCCTTCCCTGGACGCAGCGTCACTGAGTAGACAGACACAAATAAAATCGCCTTTAATTAATGCTCTCGCTGGTACTTCTCCTGCTGCCAATGCTTCACCGCCAGGTGCCACGGCGAGGAGTATGAAAGTAGTCAAAACACCCTCTCAATAAAATGCCGTTTCTGGACCAAACTCAAAATTATGTAAGTTAGTGGACCCACAGTGATTGCATGATTCATGCTCAGTTTCAGTATAAAAGTATGTCAGGTTTCGAAGTTTTGTAACATAAAAACATACATGTATCACGGATCGATACAAAAAATGTCCATAGTACTGCTATAGCAGACAAGTGCCTTTGTGATCACACTTACCTTGCCAAAGACGTATCGCTGTCATTGCCAAATTTTGCCATTACAAAAATACATGTGACCAAAACACTCCCTCAGAGGACATCATACTAGTCTATTTAAAATATCAACTTATTCATGCACGCCGACAAACACATCTACAGTACGTTAAGTCTCGAATGAGATTTCAAAACTCTAGCTACCCAGCCACCCACATTTCGTTAATAAAGGAATCGCACGAGAACCAAAGTGGCCAGAGCACCTACTCAGAGGATATAAATTTATACCAAACTTGGAATTTCAGCTACTTGACCCCCAGTGATTGTGTGATAAATTTCTTTTAAAAGTCTGAAGTATACAAACATAAACACGAACTCATTGGTATGGTTAAATTATGGTAACATGTTCGACCCACAGTCACAAATCTATTTTGACATGCATGCCCTCACCACAGACACTCCCTCCTGATTCCTAAGTTCCGGGTATCACTCTGAGGAGAAAGCGGGCCCCGGCCATGGACCCCATACAGACTAGTGCAGATACAGACATGCTTGTCATCTGATTTCCTAGCTAACCCTGTCACCTGGGGAAATTGTTCTGAATTTATTCCAGCCATCACTAACCGATTATATATAGACCTGGGGAGACTTTTCTCCCTTGGTTATCTATCCCCTCCGCTGACCCCGTAAAAGTAAAAGCTCTGTCCTAAGCTGAGAGAAAAAATCTTCATTGTTGTCATTCTTATTTAAAGCTTTTTCATTTCTTGATCACATTCAATTTACAGTCGAAATCGACAATTCCTTTTCACGTGCTGGTTCTGAAGTAGTGTTTATTGCTGATCAGCTGTAAAACGGTTTACATGGCTTTTGGTAATGATCTCGAGACGTGTAAGTGAGCCATTTACCGTAGCTTCGCGAGCCGTGATTAATTTATTTTTTTATACTCATTGTTAAGCTGTTTAGTCTAAAGACGGATTTTTTATTCCTTGCTGCCTCTACGCGATGTTATTCTATATGAAAGAACGTCCCTGTTGTGGAAGAGATAGTGAAGGTTCTACCTAATCACTCTAGTTAGAAAAATTTATCCAATAGTAAATAAAATCGTCGGTGAATGACATAGATAAAATATGAATAAACCGATACATCATCTGACTCAGTATATTATATTTCCTTCACCTTAACCTGGCGGAGATTCTCGTGTTTTTCCTAGTTCATTTCCTGTAGTTCGGTGGCAGAATTTGACAATACCACGACACAAAATCCTTATCATTGCACTTTTTGTGACTCACCATAGTTTTCTTGTTTTAATCTGTTCTTAAAACTTCGCTTTTATGATGCCAGTTGACAGTTTTAGACCAAGTTAAAGTGAAAAGTATATTTGCAATCCATGTGTTCTCTTACCTTTCACTTGCCAAGTAAATGAGTCGATCAGAGACGCTGGAGGGAGAAGGATGAGGAAGAAAAGGAGAGGAGGAGGAAGAGGGAGTCGGGCGTGGTGGAGTACGAATACTGTATGACAAAGTAATGATATAAAACACATAAATTATAAGAAATGTAAAAATCGAAAAGAGAAACGCCTATAAATTCTCGAAACTATGTATGCATGAATTGCAAGTGAAACAAGAAACAGACAAGAAGGACGACCTGACCGAAAGATAATAGGTAAAATCAGCAAGAAATACGGTGATTAGTTATTAAAAATTTCGGCGACAGAACTCGGAAATGATATGCGAGTAAAAATGGAAACAGGGAGGTAAGATAAACTTTAAGCTTGAAAAATACACTGGTGATAAAAAAAAAAAAAAAGAGTAAAAAGGGCGAATGTAGGAAGGGATACGACTAATAAGAAACAGAGGACAAGGAAAGAATGCAAGAAAGGAAGGTTGCACCGAAAACACTGATTATGCAAAACAGAGATATTATATACCACACAAAAACCACGGTATGGAAAGAGGAAAGGACGCTACGTATAAACTCTGATGATTTTTGGTGGGAAAGTAAGTTTGGTGAAAAAAGCTGGGAAAAGGTGAGTGTCCAGTACACATTCAGCGTCTATTTTGGGGGGTTTGTGAAAGACGAGTGAAGGATGTCGATAAAAAAAAAAATCAGTGCTATACACACACACACACACACACACACACACACACACACACACACACACACACACACACACACACACACGCACGACGTTTTACGAATGAAGAATGCAGGGGCAAAGATCAATGCATCACACACGCACACAAACATGCACAGTCACGCACAAACAGAAGCGCACAAACCCACGGAAGCGCACACTCATACACACACATACATAAATACGTACATGTACTGGTATACACACTCGAGGTAAAAACATACACTCAAAATTGCCAGACACGTACACTCAGAATATTTCAACACACACACACACACACACACACACACACACACACACACACACACACACACACACACACGCACGCACAGATGGTACCGGGTATCTTGTTTCCAGGCGATAATTACTTGTACCATTTGTGATGCGTGTTCAAAATTAACACACACACACACACACACACACACACACAGACTGTGTTTTGTAGTTGCCGGGTGATAATTAGTTTGTGCCATTTGTGATGCGTTATTATGGGCTGAAGGTCGTCAATACTAGAACAGGTTGTGGAATACATAGTAATTATGTATAGTTATCTCTCTCTCTCTCTCTCTCTCTCTCTCTCTCTCTCTCTCTCTCTCTCTCTCTCTCTCTCTCTCTCTCTCTCTCTCTCTCTCTCTCTCTTTGTATGTCTATTTATCAATATATAGATACATAAATAGAAGGAGGCAAAAAATAAATAGGTACAGGTATAGATACAGAAATATTGATGAATATACATACATGTTCTTATTTTGCAGTGCATACATATGCACTTTTTCCTCGTTACTGTTTCTCTGCATATCTGTCTATCTTGTCTGTCAACAGATAGATAAAAATTGACAGATAGATATAGATATAGACACATGTGTATAGATATATAGATGTATATACATCTTATGGTTTGACCATGCATATATCGTTACTGACAGTAATCAGGTTCATCTCTTCAGTACGGTGACCTCCTGAATATTTTAACACATTCAGTCTGATGGGGCTTCACGAATGTTTTTCTTTTAACTCTGAGCGATTTTATTTAGTTTAGGAAAGACCTCTCGTTCCAAAAGAATTAATGAAAATTATAGAGGTAACCTCTCTGCCTACAAAATCTCTCCCAAGCACAATATACTTTACTGGCAGTAGTAAGAATAGTTCGATGGCAGCGGATTCAGGAGGGTTGCTCCTGCTACGGAAGACGATTTTACTCAGAAGTGCTCCCTACTAGAGAAGGGGGCTAGTGAGGCCTATATACAATGTGTTGCGTAAAAAAAAAAAAAATCCTGATCTGAATAGAAGTGTCTGGAAGTAACAACAATACAGTCAAAAGACCAGTACAGTATATTGATGCTTTGATACTCATGCTCGTTTGACTCGCTACTGCCTGAATAGAATAATTTGGTGTTTGCTGGAATACAAGACTATAGTCACCACTTGTCCCTACTATGAGATGGTTGGCAGCCACCTCCCATGTACTTCTTAATCAATTTTCACTGATTATATACTTTTAAAACTTTCTTCTCCAGTCAGATGACGGGCTTTATTATATTGCTAGTCAGACGATTTCATTCAGCTTAATGGAGAGGTCTAGTAGTTGAGGGGCAGTTCGTGTCCAGCAGCGGTAGCAGCAACATCTCCTCTCTCCAGCATGGCCTCTTCTTCTGCCACAGCTCGCGACCCATTGAGGGGGGCTCATACTGGCAGCATCGGGCCTGAAGGAGGAGTGCAGACCATCACCGTGAAGTGATACAGCGTCAGGGCGAAGGACGGGTTCATCCGGTGCCAGGATACTGGTGCCGATGTATTCGTGCATCGCTCAGGGATCGGTGCTCCCTTTTCATGGCGCCCCTCCCTCTCGTTAGGCCAGGGCGAGACGGTCGATTTCCATATCATCCAGACACTGAAGGGTCCCGAGGCTAAGGGCGTCACCGGGCCGAGAGGTGCTGCTGTGCAGGGCACTACCCATGCACGGCGGTGCCCCACGGCCCGAGGTCGCCAGCCTGATGATCCCCGATGTCCTGGAGGTGTGGACACGATCGTCGCTATGTGCATTGCGACTGCGAAGGCATTCTGCGGCGATGATCAGGCGGCGCTGCTCTTTCTACTCCCCCAAATCTTTGAGAAGAACGGGCTGCCGCGCCTTGTCATCCCTCAGAGCTTCGCTCGTGATGCTCGGCCAGCCCCTCGTCAGGAGCGTCATACAACCACAATGCAACCTCCCAAACACCGCACAACAATGCGGAAAACGGTGCAGCTCGACGCTCTTCAAAACAGAGCGACTGCCTCCTTCTGCACCACCTCTGCCCCGCCCATGGACACCGACGATGATTACCGCCCGCCGTCAGCAGCTGAGGGAAGGGCCGCCTCTCCCGTCGTTTCTATCCTTCAGGACGAAGGCGACCACACCTCCCCCTCATCACTTCCTGCTGCTGTCGTCAACCTCCAGTCCACGGAGGAGGCACGTACCTCTCCCTTGCGACCACCGATATCAAAGAGGAAGATGAAGATGGGGAAACAGCCAAGACCACCACCACCAGCCGAGATGGATACTGAAGGCACTGCACCCTCCACATCCACAGTTCCCGACGTTCACCTCAACGCTCACAGCACCATCAACACAGCAGAGATAAATAACATTATCAAGACGGCCCTAGACCTGGACATACTCTTGGTTCGTCTCAAAGAGACAGACCCACAATTATTTTCAAAATTAACCAGCCCCAGCAGTTCTTCGTAGAGGACGCTTCACGTCACTTCAGCTAACTCTGGCGGGCTCTCCACACTGAGCCCGGGTCCATACTACTACAGTTGGACGAATCTTTACAACAACAACAGTAGAGGGGCTACTGAAGCCTGCATACAGGGTGTCCCGGGAGTTAAGTCGGAAACTTTGAGATATGATAGATGGGGGAATTGTATGCAAAAAATGTTTTATATAAACATATTCAAATCTCAGCCGTTACAGAGCTACAATTACTGATGACCTTATGGGCGAATTATGAAGAAGACTATTTTTGCCCAGATCATCAGTAATTGTCATTCCGTAACGATTGAGATTTGACACATGCTCGTTCTGCTTATAATTCCGTGATCTACCATTTCTCAAAGTTTTATACTTAACTCCCTGGACACCCTGTATAAGTTCCTAAGTTTGAAAAGATTATCATAATCTGTATAAAAAGGAAAACACAAAAAAGTTTCCACGGGCTGAAGGGATACATTTTGATAACCAACTTTATCCTACTTTAATTCATGCCATTTCTCTCACGTGCCTTCATTCTCTTCACTAGCCTCTCACCCTCTCGCCTTCCTACATTCCTCTTATTTACTCACTCAGTCTCTTATTCTTTCCCACTCTTGACCGAATAAACAGATGTCATTATTGGTCAACAATGCTAGGCCTGTGTTTTACGGGCGAACTCTTGCTTTTACGAAAGAGAGAGAGAGAGAGAGAGAAGACAGACAGACAGACAGACAGACAGAGAATATGGTATATGCAGAGAATGTGGGGACGGGATCTGGCTAAAAAAAAAAAAAAAAAAAAAAGGCCATCTCTCCGCCACCCCGCCACCCTCGCCAAACATGTGGGGATAGTGGCTGTAGCTTAAAAAAAGGCTACCCCCCCACCCCCCGCCACCCTCGCCAGATATTGCTCGGCGTAATATTAGCATCATCTCATCGAACACAAGGCCTCAGAAACACATAAAGGCATGATTGATATCTGCTGAAGAAAAAACTCTCTGATATGACATCCACTGATAAAGTGAAGAGAACATTGTGAGTGCTTCATTGTTTTGGACTGTCCCAAGGATAGGAGAAGGAAAAGAGTAAAAACATTAATCACATTGGATCCACTTACGTTACAGTGAAACATTAACCAAATAATCCCCACAACTAGACAAAAAGTCTTCAGTGACCTTTATTATTGCCTTTATAATAATGAAGAATAAGAGAGAGAGAGAGAGAGAGAGAGAGAGAGAGAGAGAGAGAGAGAGAGAGAGAGAGTTTATAAGTATATCTGACTTGTTTCAGTTGCGTGTGTGTGTGTGTGTGTGTGTGTGTGTGTGTCTGTCTGTGTGTGTGTGTGTGTGTGTGTGTGTGTGTGTGTGTGTGTGTGTGTGTGTGTGTGTGTGTGTGTGTGACTCTTTGGTCTTGTAATATGTAAGTCTTGAGTTTTGGTTATTGTGCTAATCGAAGAGCAGGAGGAGTTAAAGATGAATACAGGGAGTTCATCTTGATTTATTATCTTCAAAGAAAGTCCAAGTTGAGCAGAGTATGTAGTACACAGGGACTTGATTTACTAACTAAGTGTCGTCGGACCCCGCTTCTTATTTCATCTCTCCAAAATACCCCCTCAAGATAATGCCGTTTCTGGACCAAACTTAAAATTATGAAAGTTAGTGGACCCACAGTGATTGCATGATTCATGCTCGGTTTCAGTATAAACGTATGTCAGGTTTCTAAGTTTTGTAACATAAAAACATACATGTATCACGGATCCATTCAAAAAATGTCCATAGTTCTGGTATAGCAGACAAGTGCCTTTGCGAACACACTTATCCTGCCAAAGACGTAGCGCTTTCATTACCAAATTTTGCCATCACAGAAATACTGAGGACATCATACTAGTCTACTTAAAATATCAACTTGTTCATGCACGCCGACAAACACATCTACAATACGTTAAGTCTCGAATGAGATTTCAAAACTCTACCTGCTCAGCCACCAACATTTCGCTAACGAAGGAATCGCACGAGAACCAAAGTGGCCAGGGCACCTACTCAGAGGATGTAAATTTATACCAAAATTGGAATTTCAGCTACTTGACCCCCAGTGATTGTGTGATAAATTTATTTTAAAAGTCTGAAGTATACAAACATAAACACGAACTCATTGGTATTCTTAAATTATGGTAACATGTTAGACCCACAGTCACAAATCTATTTTGACATGCACTGCCCTCACCACAAACACTCCCTCCTGATTTCTAAGTTCCTGGTATCACTCTGAGGAGGAAGCGGGCCCCTGCCATGGACCCCATACAGACTAGTGCAGATACAGACATGCTTGTCATCTGATTTCCTATTTAACCCTATCACCTGGGGAAATTGTTCTGAATTTATTCCAGCCATCACTAGGCGATTATATATAGACCTAGGGAGACTTTTCTCCCCTGGTTATCTATCCCCTCCGCTGACCCCGTAACCGTAAAAGCTCTGTCCTAAGCTGAGAGAAAAAATCTTCATTGTTGTCATTCTTATTTAAAGCTTTTTCATTTCTTGATCACATTCATTTTACAGTCTAAATCGACAATTCTTTTTCATGAGCTGGTTCGGAAGTACTGTAGAGTGTTTATTGGTGATTAGCTGTAAAACGGTTTACATGGCTTTTGGTAATGATCTCGAGACGTGTAAGTGAGCCATTTACCGTAGCTTCGCGAGCCGTGATTTATTTATTTTTTTATACTCATTGTTAACCTGTTTAGTCTAAAGACGGATTTTTTGTTGCTTGCTGCCTCTACGCGATGTTATTCTATATGAAAGAACGTCCCTGTTGTGGAAGAGATAATTAAGGTTCTACTTAATCACTCTAGTTAGAAAATTTTTTCCAATAGTAAATAAAATCGTCGGTGAATGATATAGATAAAGTATGAATAAACCAAAACATCATCTGACTCAGCTTAACCTGGCGGAGATTCTCGTGTTTTTCCTAGTTCATTTCCTGTAGTTCGGTGGCAGAATTTAACAATACCACGACACAAAATCCTTATCATAGCACTTTTTGGGACTCAACATAGTTTTCTTGTGTTAATCTGTTCTTAAAACTTCGATTTTATGATGGCAGGTGACAGTTTTAGACCAAGTTAAGTGAAATGAGTATATGTGCAATCTATGTATTTTTTTTTTTTTATGCGAGGAAGACGGAACCCAAGGCCATGAGTCCGCAGTACCAGTTCCCTCGAAAAGAAAAACAAAAGACAATAGAGAGCCAAATTCAAGATCCGATCATTTTGAAATGCCTGGACCCACTGCGATTGAAAGACTGGAGATCATAGGCAGCAGGAAATACAGACAGAGGGAGACAGTTCCAGAGCTGACCTGTTGCATAAATGAAAGACTGGGAGTAACGGTTAAGTCTTGCATTAGAGCGTTGGTTAGAAAATGGATAAGAGTTTGCTGCCAGACAGGTGCTACCCGCTCGTCGTAGAGGTGGAGGAATGCAAGCAAACAGTTCAGAGGAGCAGTGACCATTAAAGCAGCGATGGAAAAGAGATAAAGATGCAACAGTGCGGCGAAGAGAGAGGTTGAAAGGAGTCAGTAAGAGGAGGAGAATTAATGAGACGAAAAGCCTTTGACTCCTCCCTATTGAGAAGAGCTGTATGTGGGAAAATTGACACACACACACGCACACACACACACACACACACACACACACACACACACACACACACACACACACACACACACACACACACACACACACACACACACACACACGGAAAAGTGGATGGAATGGTATCTAAATGACTAGAGATGAATGATTATGTCAGAGAAAATGAACCACAAATAATATGACTAACTGAAACAAAATTAACACCAAGGATATCCAATGACATACTAAACTTAGAGGAATACAATATATGGAGAAGAAACAAAATTAAAAAAAGGTGGAGGAATTATAATATTAACTAAGAAATATCTAAAAGTCAGTGAAATAAAACTAGATATTCCATCACAAGTAGAACTGATTGCAGTAGAGATCAACACATCTAAAGGGAAAGTAATTGTTGCCAATTTGTACATGCCACCCAGATCAAACACATGGGAAACAGATGAATATGAGGACCTGGCAGAGAGTACAATTCAGAGTGTAAGATCATTACTACATAAAATGGAAGAGAAATCGGAAAGAATTATACTAACTGGGGATTTTAATACAAATACAAATTGGAATACTCTAGATATAATTAGCCAAGAAAGCTGTTGGGACCAAAAGCTCCTGGAACTCGTGCAAGAGTTTTTCCTAAAGCAACATGTGAGGGAAACCACTAGAAAAAGAGGACTTGATGTACCTTCAGTGTCAGATCTAATATTTACTAGGCAAGAAAATGATATTGACAGTTTAATATATCACCCTCCACTCGGCAAAAGCGATCATGCAGTACTAAATTATAACTTCAGGATAGCATATGATATAGTTAACAGCAATGACAGTTACAAAAAGAGCCTAAACTATAAAAAGAGAAATTATCAAGACCTAAAGAAGTATTTCTTAGAAGTTGATTGGGAAAATGAGCTTAGAGGACAAGATTGAAATGTTGTATATAAAAAATTCTGTGAATTTTATGAAATAGGAGTCCAGAAGTACATCCCAAAGCACAAAGAAGCAGATAAGAAAATACAGAAATGGTTCAATACAGAATGTAAAAAATCAAAAGAAAGAAGAGATTTATTGTGGAATAGATACAGAAGACACAATAGTGAAAGGGAGTATGATAATTATAAACAGGCAAGAAACGATTATACAAGAATAAGGAGGGAAGCCCAAAAACAGTTTGAGGAGATATAATAATAAAAGTAGTGATCAACCAAAGCTGTTTTACAGCTACATCAGAAGCAAAACCAAAGTAAAAGATATAATACAATCCATTACGGACGAGGGAATCACTTATACGCAAGAGAAAGAAATTTGTGAATAACTAACAGAAAGACAGTTTGGTTTCAGAAAAGGAAAATCATGTGTTACTAATTTGTTGAGCTACTATGACAGAGTAACAAACACAATACAGGAAAGGGAAGGATGGGTGGACAGTATCTATTTAGATTTCAAGAAAGCTTTAGACACAGTACCACACCAAAGACTTTTATGGAAACTGTACCATCAAGGAGGAATTCGAGGCAAACTGTTTTGTTGAATGCAAGACTTTCTCATAAAAAGAGAAATGAGAACAGTACTAAGAGGAAACTACTCATCATGGAAAGAAGTGACTAGTGGAGTACCACAGGGTTCAGTGCTGGCACCAATCATGTTTTTAGTGTATATAAATGATATAAACAGTAACACTGGAAATGAGAGCTATCTGAATATGTTTGAAGATGATGCAAAAATACAAAGGAGAATTACTAACAAAGACTCTTGTAAAGAGCTACAAGAAGAATTAAATAAACTTCATGAATGGAGTAGTACATGGCAAATGGAATTCAATGTGGACAAGTGTCATGTAATCAAGTTTGGTAAAAGTGGAAAAAGACCTGATTGGGATTGTAAGTTAGGAAATAAAACCCTATACACATCAGAAACTGAGAAAGACCTAGGTGTGATTATCAATAACAGACTATCTCCGGCTGACCACACCAGCGAGAAGGTACGGAACATGTATACACTACTTGCAAATATGAGAATAGCATTCACATACATAAATGAAGACATGCTAAGAAGGATAATAACATCATTCATTAGACCAACCCTGGAATATGCATCAGTAGTCTGGAGTCCTCATCTCAAAAAACACATAGACAAGATTGAAAAAGTTCAAAGGGCCGCTACAAGATGGATACCAAGCTTAAGGGACCTAAGCTACGAAGAAAGACTAAATAAACTGAATCTACCAACACTACAGGAGAGAAGGAAAAGAGGTGACATGATAATGCTATATAAGTGCATATCAGGAAAGGAGAAAATAGACATAAATGCTTACTTAACATATGGAGAAGCATCAGCAAGAGGACACTGCAAAAAAACTGCATAAGAAGAGAGGTGATAAAGACGTAAGGAAATTCAGTTTCCCAAAAAGAGCAATTGATCAGTGGAATGCACTACCGAATGAAATAATGTGTGCCAAAACAATTCAAAATTTAAGGATATGTTCGATAAATATGGTTTAAGACACGGGACAGTACGAGCTTGACTCATTCCTGTAAAGATACAATTAGGTAAGAACAACTAGGTAAGAACACACACACACACATATACACAGACGGTGTTTTGTAGTTGCCAGGTGATAATTAGACTGTGCCATTTGTGATGCGTGCTCATAGGCTGAAAGTCGTCAATACTTGAACAGGTTGTGGAATAGATGGTAATTATGTATAGGTATATATATATCTCTCTCTCTGTTTGTCTGTCTCTGTCTCTGTCTGTCTGTCTATCTGTCTGTCTGTCTGTTGTCTGTCTGTCTGTCTGTCTGTCTCTCTCTCTCTCTCTCTCTCTCTCTCTCTCTCTCTCTCTCTCTCTCTCTTTCTCTCTTTGTATGTCTATCTATCGATTGATAGATACATAAATAGATAGAGGCAAAAAATAAATAGGTACAGGTATAGATACAGAAATATTGATGTATATACGTATATGTTGTGATTTTGCAGTGCGTACATATACACTTTTTCCTCGTTACTGTTTCTCTGCATATCTGTCTATCTTTTCTGTCGACAGATAAATAAAAATTGACAGTCGGTAGAGAGGTGGCTTGCAGTCCCAAGGGACCCAGGTTCAAATCTCAGCTGGGGCAGGGAACAGTTTATGGATTTGAACTGCATTAAATCAGACTACTGATCTACCAGAAGACCCACCGACATGTCGTAAAAATACCCCTGCTAATACCAATACACCAGTCCTGTATGAGACAGCCCTAGAATGTATTCAATATGGACGGTAGGTGTTAGCGCCGAAGTGGTGACATATAGAGCTGTATGGTATGTAGGAGGACTGCTGGGCCCTCATAGCAGGCTGTGAAGCCTATGCCCAGAGTCGGACACATAAAAAAATTATATATATATATACATCTTATGGTTTAACCATGCATATATCGCTGCTGACAGTAATCAGGTTCATCTCTTCAGTACGGTGACCTCTTGAATATTTTAACACATTCAGTCTGATGGGGCTTCACCAATGTTTTTCTTTTAACTCTGAGCGATTTTATTCAGTTTAGGAAAGACCTCTCGTTCCAAAAGAATTAATGAAAGTTATAGAGGTAACCTCTCTGCCAAGAAAATCTCTCCCAAGCGGAATAAGCTTTACTGGCAGTAGTAAGAATGGTTCGAGGGTAGCGGATTCAGGAGGGTTGCTCCTGCTACGGAAGACAATTTTACTCAGAAGTGCTCCATACTAGAGACGGGGGCTAGTGAGGCCTATATCGAATGTGTTGCGTAAAAAACAAAAAAAATCCTGATCTGAATAGAAGTGTCTGGAAGTAACGACAATACAGTCAAAAGACCAGTACAGTATATTGATGCTTTGATACTCATGCTCGTTTGACTCGCTACTGCCTGAACAGAATAATTTGGTGTTTGCTGGAATACAAGACTACAGTTACCACTTGTCCCTACTATGAGATGATTGGCAGCCACCTCCCACGTACTTCTTAACCAATTTTCACTGATTATCTACTTTTAAATCTTACTTCTCCAGTCAGATGACGGGCTTTATTATATTGCTAGTCAGACGATTTCATTCAGCTTAATGGAGAGATCTAGTAGTTGAGGGGCAGTTCGTGTCCAGCAGCGGTAGCAGCAACATCTCCTCTCTCCAGCATGGCCTCTTCTTCTGCCACAGCTCACGACCCGTTGAGGTTGGCTCATACTGGCAGCATCGGCCCTGAAGGAGGAGTCCAGACCATCACTGTGAAGTGGTACAGCGTCCGGGCGAAGGACGGGTTCATCCGGCGCCAGGATACTGGTGCCGATGTATTCATGCATCACTCATTGATCGCTGCTCCCTCTTCATGGCGCCCCTCGCTCTCGTTAGGCCAGGGCGAGACGGTCGATTTCCATATCATCCAGACACTGAAGGGTCCCGAGGCTAAGGGCGTCACCGGGCCGAGAGGTGCTGCTGTGCAGGGCACTGCCCATGCACAGCGGCGCCCCACGGCCCGAGGACGCCAGCCTGATGATCCTCGATGTCCTGGAGGTTTGGACACGATCGTCGCTATGTGCATTGTGACTGCGAAGGCATTCTGCGGCGATGATAAGGCGGCGTTGCTCTTTCTACTCCCCCAAGTCTTTCAGAAGAACGGGCTGCCGCGCCTTGTCATCCCTCAGAGCTTTGCTCGTGATGCTCGGCCAGCCCCTCGTCAGGAGCGTCATACAATCACACTGCAACCTCCCAAACCCCGCATAACACCGCGGAAAAGGCAGCAGCTCGATGCTCCTCTAAACAGAGCGACTGCCTCCTCCTGCACCACCTCTGCCCCGCCCATGGACACCGACGATGATTACCGCCCGCCGTCAGCAGCTGAGGGAAAGGTCACCTCTCCCGTCCTTTCTATCCTTCAGGACGAAGGTGACCACAACTCCCCCTCACCACTTCCTGCTGCTGTCGTCAACCTCCAGTCCACGGAGGAGGCACGTACCTCTCCCTCACCACCACCGATATCAAAGAGGAAGAGGAAGATGGGGAAACAGCCAAAACCACCACCACCAGCCGAGATGGATACTGAAGGCACTGCACCCTCCACATCCACAGTTCCCGACGTTCACCTCAACGCTCACAAGATCATCAACACAGCAGAGATAAATAACATCATCAAGACGGCCCTAGACCTGGACATACTCTTGGGACGTCTCAAATAGACAGACCCACATTTATTTTCAAAATTAACCAGCCCCAGCAGTTCTTCGTAGAGGACGCTCCACGTCACTTCAACTAACTCTGGCGGGCTCTCCACACTGAGCCCGGGTCCATACTGCTACAGTTGGACGAATCTTTACAACAACAACAGTAGAGGGGCTACTGAAGCCTGCATACAGGGTGTCCTGGGAGTTAAGTCGGAAACTTTGAGATATGATAGATGGGGGAATTGTATGCAAAAAATGTTTTATATAAACATATTCAAATCTCAGCCGTTACAGAGCTACAATTACTGATGACCTTATGGGCGAATTATGAAGAAAACTATTTTTGCCCAGATCATCAGTAATTGTCGTTCCGTAACGGTTGAGATTTGACACATGCTCGTTCTGCTTATAATTCCGTGATCTATCATTTCTCAAAGTTTTATACTTAACTCCCGGGACACCCTGTATAAGTTCAAAAGTTTGAAAAGTTTACCATAATCTGTATAAAAAGGAAAACAAAAAAGTTTCCACGGGCTGAAGGGATACATTTTGATAACCAACTTTATCCTACTTTAATTCATGCCATTTCTCTCACCTGCCTTCAATCTCTTCACTAGCCTCTCACCCTCTCGCCTTCCTTCACTCCTCTTATTTACTCACTCAGTCTCTTACTCTTTCCCACTCTTGACCGAATAAACAGACGTCATTATTGGTCAACAGTGCTAGGCCTGTGTTTGGCGGGCGAACTGTTGTTTTTACGAAAGAGAGAGAGAGTGACAGAGAGAGAGAGAGAGAGAGAGAGAGAGAGAGAGAGAGAGAGAATGTGCAGAGAATGTGGGAACGGATTCTGGTAAAAAAAAAAAAAAAAAAAGGCCATCCCTCCGCCATCCCGCCACCCTCGCATAATATGTGGGGATAGCGGAGTAGACTGTAGCACCAGTCGAGCAGGGCAGTACTCCCGAGGTGGATGGAAAGCTGATGACAGGGAGTGCCGGAGCTCCCTTTTCATCAGCCCTCAGGACTAGTTCCTGACCATCCCCCTTTGCTGAACTTTTTCAGTGTCTCAGTTACACAGAGAGTAGTCCAGCATGCTCTCCAGTACAAATTTCTCTAACTATCTTCACCAAACTACATGCATAGTACACACTACACTTCCTATTCAAAATTACCAAAATGGCGTCGATTAATCAAGCCTCGGAGTCCCCAGGGGGGGGACCATAAATGCCCCCGCCATCTGCCCCTCTCCCGGTGACGACTCGAGGTGCCTGGAACCACTGTCTGACTCTCTTCTTCTTCATTTCTGCAACATTCGCGGCCTTTCATCTAACTTTCGCTCTGTCGAACACCACCTCTCCTCCTCTAAACCTCACCTTCTTTTTCTAACGGAGACTCAGCTGTCTGAGGCAACCGACAGCAAACCCTTTTCTGTATCCTCCTACTTTCTCTATACTCATTTCAAAGCCAAAGGTGGCTGTTGTGTATATATACGCAACGACCTATCTTGCTCTCGTGTTCCTGAACTTGATTCTTCTGAATTCTCCACACTCTGGCTTCGGCTTTCGTGTCATTCTCTGACTAAATATATCTGTGTTGTTTACTTATCCCTTAATTCTACTGACTATCATAAATTCTTCGACTATCTTACTTCTACGATGGAACACATTCTGTCCATTTCTCCTTTCTCTGAAATCTCCATTCTTGGAGATTTCAATGTTCACCACCACCTTTGGCTCTCCTCTCCTTTCACGGATCCACCTGGTGAACAAGCCTACATCTTTTCTATCCTTAATGACCTAGAGCAGCTTGTACAGCACCCTACCCGTATCCCAGACCACCTTGGAGAGAGCTTCAACCTACTTGACCTCTTCTTCACAACTAATCCTTCTGCTTACTCTGTTAATCTTTTCTCTCCGTTGGGCTCCTCCGATCACAACCTTATTACCTTAACCTGTCCTATCACTCCGGTACGGCCTGTGGACCCTCCAGGGAAACGTCGTCTGTGGCATTTTGGAGCCGCGGACTGGGAGGCCCTCAGGCTGTACTTCTTTGATTTTCCCTGGAATGATTATTGCTTCCATGGCCGTGAGCCATCTGAGTGTGCCTTGCACATTACAGAGGTTATTCTCTCGGGCATGGAAGCATACATTCCTTTCTCATATCCTTTGACTAACGCAAGAAAGCCTTGGTTTAATCACGCTTGTTCTAATGCTGCCCGCAACAAGGAGAAGGCCTACAAAAGGTACTGGAGCCAACCCACCCCTGAATCACATCATCTTTACGTTTCTGCCCGGAATCGTGCTAAGTCTGTTCTTCGCTCTACTAAAAATAATTTCATCCATACTAAATGCTCTCAACTCTCCAACTCGCATTCTTCCCGCTCCTTCTGGCACCTTGCCAAAAATCTTTCTAACAACTTTACCTCATCATCCTTCCCTCCTCTTTTCAACTCTGATCGTTCTGTAGCTATTTCTTCTACTGATAAAGCAGATCTCTTCGCACAGACTTTCTCCTCCAATTCCACCTTAGACGATTCCAGTGCTGTTCCTCCATCACTTCCCCCCTCTGACTTCCTCATGACTGACATTAAAATTTCTTCAGTTGATGTATTTTCTGCCATTATTGGCCTCAGTACTAACAAGGCATATGGGCCTGATGGGGTCCCTCCTGTTGTTCTCAAGAACTGTGCTTCTGTGCTTACACCCTGCCTAGGCAAACTCTTTTGCCTTTGTCTGTCAACTTGTACCTCTCCTTCTTGCTGGAAGTTTGCTCTCATTCAGCCAGTCCCAAAGAAGGGTGACCACTCCCAACCCTCCAACTATCGTCCAATTGCTTTAACGTCCTGTATTTCAAAAGTTTTCGAGTCAATTCTTAATAGAAAAATTTTAAGGCATCTTTCCTATCACAACCTTCTTTCCGATCGTCAGTATGGGTTCCGTCAGGGACGCTCCACTGGCGATCTTCTCACCTACCTTTCAGACTCCTGGTCATCCTCCTTTCAGGACTTTGGCGAAAGCTTTGCCATTGCACTTGACATCTCAAAGGCTTTCGATCGAGTCTGGCATAAATCTTTAATTTCCAAACTGCCCTCCTACGGTTTCTATCCTTATATCTGTGCCTTCATCGCTAGCTTCCTTTCTGGTCGTTCTATAGCCGCTGTTGTAGACGGCCATCGTTCTTCTCCTAGATCTATCAACAGTGGTGTTCCTCAGGGCTCTGTCCTATCACCAACTCTCTTCCTTTTATTCATCAATGATCTTCTAAGCTGTACATCTAACCCAATCCACTCATACGCTGATGACTCCACCCTTCAACTTTCCATTCGGTTCCCGCAACGCCCATCTCAACAGTTACTTCAAGAAACAAGGGATGAGGCTATGGCACACCTAATATCTGACTTGGCTCGTATCTCTGACTGGGGTAAAAATAATATGGTTGTCTTTAATGCATCTAAGACTCAGTTCTTACACCTATCAACCCGACAAAATCTTCCACAGGTATACCCATTAATGTTTAATAATATTCAGCTTAATCCTGCATCATCCTTGAACATGCTTGGGGTTTCATTTACTCGGGACTTATCTTGGAAAGATCATATTACATCTCTTGTAAAATCTGCTTCCAAGAGATTGGGTGTGCTAAGCCGTCTCCGCTCTTTCTTTACCCCTGGCCAATTGTTGACTCTATACAGGGGTTTTATCTGCCCCTGTGTGGAGTACAACTCTCATGTGTGGGGAGGCTCCCCACATACAGCTCTTCTCAATAGTGTGGAGTCAAAGGCTTTTCGTCTCATTAACTCTCCTCCTCTTACTGACTCCCTTCAACCTCTGTCTCTTCGCTGCACTGTTGCATCTTTATCTCTTTTCTATCGCTACTTTAATGGTCACTGCTCCTCTGAACTGTCTGCTTGCATTCCTCCACCTCTACGACGGGCGCGTAGCACCCGTCTGGCATCAAACTCTCATCCCTTTTCTGTCCAACTCTCTAATGCAAGAGTTAACCGTTACTCCCAGTCTTTCATTTATGCAACAGGTCAGCTCTGGAACTGTCTCCCTCGGTCTGTATTTCCTGCTGCCTATGATCTCCAGTCTTTCAAGCGCAGCGTGTCCAGGCATCTCAAAATGATCGGAACTTGAATTCGGCACTCTATTGTATTTTGTTTTTCTCTTGGAGGGAACTGTTACTGCGGGCTCATGGCCTTTGGTTCCTTCTTTCTCGCATAAAAAAAAAAAGCTTAAAAAAGGCTACCCCCCCCACCCCCCGCCACCCTCGCCAGTTATTGCTCGGCGTAATATTAGCATCATCTCATCGAACACAAGGCCTCAGAAACACATAAAGGCATGCTTGATATCTGCTGAAGAAAATACTCTCTGATATGACACCCACTGATAAAGTGAAGAGAACATTGTGAGTGCTTCATTGTTTTGGTCTGTCCCAAGGATAGGAGAAGCAAAAGAGTAAAAACATTAATCACATTGGATGCACTTACGTTACAGTGAAACATTAACCAAATAATCCCCCAAACTTGACCAAAAGTCTTCAGTGACCTTTATTATTGCCTTTATAATAATGAAGAATAAGAGAGAGAGAGAGAGAGAGAGAGAGAGAGAGAGAGAGAGAGAGAGAGAGAGAGAGTTTATAAGTATATCTGACTTATTTCAGTTAGAGAGAGAGAGAGAGTTTTTAAGTATATCTGACTTGTATCAGTTACGTGTTCTTACCTAATTGTTCTTACCTAATTGTATCTTTACAGGAATGAGTCAAGCTCGTACTGTCCCGTGTCTTAAACCATATTTATCGTACATATCCTTAAATTTGTGAATTGTTTTGGCACACACTATTGCATTCGGTAGTGCATTCCATTGATCAATTGCTGTTTTTGGGAAACTGAATTTCCTTACGTCTTTATCACCTCTCTTCTTATGCAGTTTTTTGCAGTGTCCTCTTACTGATGCTTCTCCATATGTTAAGTAAGCATTTATGTCTATTTTCTCCTTTCCTGATATGCACTTATATAGCATTATCATGTCACCTCTTTTCCTTCTCTCCTGTAGTGTTGGTAGATTCAGTTTATTTAGTCTTTCTTCGTAGCTTAGGTCCCTTAAGCTTGGTATCCATCTTGTAGCTGCCCTTTGAACTTTTTCAATCTTGTATATATGCTTTTTGAGATGAGGACTCCAGACTACTGACGCATATTCCAGGGTTGGTCTAATGAATGCTGTTATTATCCATCTTAGCATGTCTTCATTTATGTATATGAATGCTATTCTCATATTTGCACGTACTGTATACATGTTCCGTACCATCTCCTTGATATGGTCAGCCAGAGATAGTCTGTTATTGATAATCACACCTAGGTCTTTCTCCCTTTCTGATGTGTATAGGGTTTAATTTCCTAACTTATAATCCCAATCAGGTCTTTTTCCACTTTTACCAAACTTGATTACATGACACTTGTCCACATTGAATTCCATTTGCCATGTACTACTCCATTCATGAAGTTTATTTAATTCTTCTTGTAGCTCCCTACAAGAGTCTGTGCTAGTAATTCTCCTTTGTATTTTTGCATCATCTGCAAACATATTCAGATAGCTCTCATTTCCAGTGTAACTGTTTATATCATTTATATACACTAAAAACATGATTGGTGCCAGCACCGAACCCTGTGGTACTCCGCTAGTCACTTCTTTCCATGATGAGTAGTTTCCTCTTAGTACTGTCCTCATTCCTCTTTTTATGAGAAGGTCTTGCATCCAACAAAACAGTTTGCCTCGAATTCCTCCTTGATGGTACAGTTTCCATAAAAGTCTTTGGTGTGGTACTGTGTCAAAAGCTTTCTTGAAATCTAAATAGATACTGTCCACCCATCCTTTCCTTTCCTGTATTGTGTTTGTTACTCTGTCATAGTAGCTCAACAGATTAGTAAGACATGATTTTCCTTTTCTGAAACCAAACTGTCTTTCTGTTATCATACTGTGTTCTTCAAGATGATTTACCCAAGCTTTTCTTATAAGATTTTCTAATACCTTGCTTACAACACTGGTCAGTGATACTGGTCGGTAGTTGTGAGGATTTTGTCTATTTCCTTTCTTGAGTAAGGGGACTATATTTGCTTTTTTTTTTCCAAATATCAGGTAGTTTCCCTTGACTCAAGGATTTCTTGAAGATTAAAAATAATGGTTTACTTAACTCCTTTGCACATCTCGTAATACCCAACATGAAATATCATCAGGACCACTTGCTTTTCCTCTGTCTAATCTACTTAACTCCTCCTGTATTACTTTTTCTGCTATTTGTATATCTGGTAGTATGTGTGGACATGCGAGTTCCACATAGTCCCTCTCAAAATTTTTTTCTTCTGTAAAAACTAATTGGAAATTCTTATTTAGTGCTTCACAAATATCTTCCTCTTGTGTATAAGTGATTCCCTCGTCCTTAATGGGTTGTATTATATCTTTTACTTTGGTTTTGCTTCTGATATAGCCGTAAAACAGCTTTGGTTGATCACTACTTTTATTTATTATATCCTCCTCAAACTGTTTTTGGGCTTCCCTCCTTATTCTTGTATAGTCGTTTCTTGCCTGTTTGTAATTATTATACGCCCTTTCACTACTGTGTCTTCTGTATCTATTCCACAACAAATCTCTTCTTTCGTTTGATTTTTTACATTCTGTATTGAAACATTTCTGTATTTTATTATCTGCTTCTTTGTGCTGTGGGATGTACTTCTGGACTCCTATTTCATAAAATTCACAAAAATTTTTATATAGAGCATTTAAATCTTGTCCTCTAAGCTCATTTTCCCAATCAACTTCTAAGAAATACTTCTTTAGGTCTTGATAATATCCCTTTTTATAGTTTAGGCTCTTTTTGTAACTGTCATTGCTGTTTACTATGTCATATGCTATCCTGAAGTTATAATTTAGTACTGCATGATCGCTTTTGCCGAGTGGAGTGTGATACATTAAACTGTCAATGTCATTTTCTTGCCTAGTAAATATTAGATCTAGCACTGAAGGTACATCAAGTCCTCTTTTTCTGGTGATTTTCTGGTGGTGTGTGTGTGTGTGTGTGTGTGTGTGTGTGTGTGTGTGTGTGTGTGTGTGTGTGTGTGTGTGTGTGTGTTTGACTCTTTGGTCTTGTAATATGTAAGTCTTGAGTTTTGGTTAAAGTTATTGTGCTAATCGAAGAGCAGGAGGAGTTAAAGATGAATACAGGGAGTTCATCTTGATTTATTATCTTCAAAGTCCAACTTGAGCAGAGTATGTAGTACACAGGGACTTGATTTACTAAGTGTCGCCGGACCCCTCTTCTTATTTCATCTCTCCAAAACACCCCGTCAAGAAAATGCCGTTTCTGGACCAAACTCAAAATTATGTAAGTCAGTAGACCCACAGTGATTGCATGATTCATGCTCGGGTTCAGTATAAACGTATGTCAGAATTCGAAATTTTGTAACATAAAAACATACATGTATCACGGATCCATTCTAAAAATATCCATAGTTCTGGTACACCAGACAAGTCCCTTTGCGAACACACTTACCCTATCAAAGACGTAGCACTTTCATTGCCACATTTTGCCCTCACAGAAATACATGTGACCAAAACACTCCCTCAGAGGACATCATACTAGTCTATTTAAAATATCAACTTGTTCATGCACGCCGACAAACACATCTACAGTACATTAAGTCTCGAATGAGATTTCAAAACTACCTGTTCAGCCATCCACATTTCGCTAACGAAGGAATCGCACGAGAACCAAAGTGGCCAGAGCATCAACTCAGAGGATATAAATTTATACCAAACTTGGAATTTCAGCTACTTGACCCCCAGTGATTGTGTGATAAATTTCTTTTAAAAGTGTGAAGTATACAAAACATAAACACGAACCCATTGATATGGTTAAATTATGGTAACATGTTCGACCCACAGTCACAGATCTATTTTGACATGCACTGCCCTCACCACAAACACTCCCTCCTGATTTCTAAGTTCCGGGTATCACTCTGAGGAGAAAGCGGGCCCCGGCCATGGACCCCATACAGACAAATGCAGATACAGACATGCTTGTCATCTGATTTCCTATTTAACCCTATCACCTGGGGAAATTGTTCTGAATTTATTCCAGCCATCAGTAAGCGATTATATATTGACCAGGGGAGACTTTTCTCCACTGGTTATCTATCCCCTCCGCTGACCCCGTAACAGTAAAAGCTCTGTCTTAAGCTGAGAGAAAAAATCTTCATTGTTATCATTCTTATTTAAAGCTTTTTCATTTCTTGATCACATTCATTTTACAGCCTAAATCGACAATTCTTTTTAATGAGCTGGTTCGGAAGTAGAGTGTTTATAGCTGATCAGCTGTAAAAAGGTTTACATGGCTTTTCGTAATGATCTCGAGACGTGTAAGTGAGCCATTTACTATAGCTTCGCGAGCCGTGATTTATTTATTTTTTTATACTCATTGTTAACCTGTTTAGTTTAAAGACGGATTTTTTCTTGCTTGCTCTTTCTACGCGATGTTATTCTATATGAAAGAACGTCCCTGTTGTGGAAGAGATAGTTAAGGTTCTACTTAATCATTCTAGTTAGGGAAATTTATCCAATAGTAAATAAAATCGTCGGTGAATGACATAGATAAAATATGTATAAACCGATACATCATCTGACTCAGCTTAACCTGGCGGAGATTCTCGTATTTTTCCAAGTTCATTTCCTGTAGTTCGGTGGCAGAATTTGACAATACAACGACACAAAATCCTTATCATTGCACTTTTTGTGACTCACGATAGTTTTTTTGTGTTAATTTGTTCTTAAAACTTTGCTTTTCTGATGCCAGGTGACAGTTTTAGACCAAGTTAAATGAAAAGAGTATATTTGCAAACCATGTTTTTTTTTTTTTTTATTCGAGGAAGAAGGAACCAAAGGCCATGAGCCCGCTGGAACACTTCCCTCCAAGAGAAAAACAAAATACAATAGGGAGCCAAATTCAAGATCCGATCATTTTGAGATGGCTGGATACACTGCGTTTGAAAGACTGGAGATCATAGGCAGCAGGAAATACAGAGAGAGGGAGACAGTTCCAGAACTGACCTGTTGCATAAATGAAAGACTGGGAGTAACGGTTAACTCTTGCATCAGAGAGTTGGACAGAAAAGGGATGAGAGTTTGCTGCCAGACGGGTGCTACGCGCCCGTCGTAGAGGTGGAGGAATACAATCAGAGAGTTCAGAGGAGCAGTGACCATTAAAGTAGCGACAGAAAAGAGATAAAGATGCAACAGTGAGGTGAGGAGACAGAGGTTGAAGGGAGTCGGTAAGGGGAGAGTTAATGAGACGAAAAGCCTTTGACTCCACCCTATTGAGAAGAGCTGTATGTGGGGAGCCTCCCCACACATGAGAGTTGTACTCCACACAGGGGCGGATAAAACCCCTGTATAGAGTCAACAATTGGGCAGGGGTAAAGAAAGAGCAGAGTCGACTTAGCAAAGCCAATCTCTTGGAAAAAGATTTTACAAGAGATGTAATATGATCTTTCCAAGATAAGTCCCGAGTAAATGAAACCCCAAGCATGTTCAAGGATGATGCAGAATTAAGCTGAATATTATTAAACATTAGTGGGTATACCTGTGGAAGATTTTGTAGGGTTGATACGTGTAAGAACTGAGTCTTAAGATGCATTAAAAAGAACCATATTATATTTGCCCCAGTCAGAGATACCAGCCAAGTCAGACATTAGGTGTGCCATAGCCTCATCCATTGTTTGTTGAAGTAACTGTTGAGATGGGCGTTGCGGGAACCGAATGGAAAGGTGAAGGGTGGAGTCATCAGCGTATGAGTGGATAGGGTTAGATGTACAGCTTAAGAGATCATTGATGAATAAAAGGAAGAGAGTTGGTGATAGGACAGAGCCCTGAGGAACACCACTGTTGATAGATCTAGGAGAAGAACGATGGCCATCTACAACAGCAGCTATAGAACGACCAGAAAGGAAGCTAGCGATGAAGGCACAGATAGAAGGATAGAAAGCGTAGGAGGGCAGTTTGGAAATTAAAGATTTATGCCAGACTCGATCGAAAGCCTTTGAGATGTCAAGTGCAATGGCAAAGCTTTCGCCAAAGTCCCGAAAGGAGGATGACCAGGACTCTGAAAGGTAGGTGAGAAGATCGTCAATGGAGCGTCCCTGACGGAACCCGTACTGACGATCGGAAAGAAGGTTGTGATAGGAAAGATGCCTTAAAATTTTTCTATTGAGAATTGACTCGAAAACTTTTGAAATACAGGACGTTAAAGCAATTGGACGATAGCTGGAGGGTTGGGAGTGGTCACCCTTCTTTGGGACTGGCTGAATGAGAGCAAACTTCCAGCAAGAAGGAAAGGTACAAGTTGACAGACAAAGGCGAAAGAGTTTGCCTAGGCAGGGTGTAAGCACAGAAGCACAGTTCTTGAGAACAACAGGAGGGACCCCATCAGGCCCACTTGCCAAGTAAATGAGTCCATCAGAGACGCTGGAGGGAGTTGGGCATGGTGGAGTACGAATACTGTTTGACAAAGTATTGATATAAACAAATAAAATATAAGAAATGTAAACATCGAAAAGAGAAACGCCTATAAATTCTCGAAACTATGTATGCATGAATTGCAAGTGAAACAAGAAACAGACAAGAAGGATGACCTGACCGAGAAAAAATAGTTAAAATAAGCAAGAAATACGGTGATTAGTTAATAAAAGTTTCGGCGACAGAACTCAGAAATGATTTGCGAGTAAAAATGGAAACAGGGAGGTAAGATAAACTTTAAGTTTGAAAAATACACTGGTGATGAAAAAAAAAAAAAATGTGTATAAAGAGCGAATGCAGGAAGGGATACGACTAATGAGAAACGGAGGACAAGGAAAGAATGCAAGAAAGGAAGGTTGGACCGAAAACACTGATTATGCAAAACAGAGATATTATATACCACACAAAAACCATAGTATGGAAAGAAGAAAGGACGCTAGGTATAAACTCTGACGATTTTTGGTGGGAAAGTAAGTTGGGTGAAAAAATCGGTTAAAAGGTGAGTCTTCATTACAAATTCAGCGTCCACTTTGGGGGTTTTGTGAAAGACGAGTGAAGAATGTCGATAAAAAAAAAATCAGTGCTATACACACACACACACACACACACACACACACACACACACACACACACACACACACACACACACACACACACACACACACACACACACACACACACACACACACACACACACACACACACAGACTGTGTTTTGTAGTTGCCGGGTGATAATTAGTTTGTGCCATTTGTGATGCGTGCTTATAGGCTGAAAGTCGTCAGTACTAGAACAGGGTGTGGAATAGATAGTAATTATGTGTAGGTATCTCTGTCTCTCTCTCACTCTCTCTCTCTCTCTCTCTCTCTCTCTCTCTCTCTCTCTCTCTCTCTCTTTGTATGTCTATCTATCGATAGATAGATACATAAATAGATGGAGGCAAAAAATAAATAGGTACAGGTATAGATACAGAAATATTGATGAATATATGTACATGTTCTGATTTTGCAGTGCGTACATATGCACTTTTTCATAGTTACTGTTTCTCTGCATATATGTCTATCTTGTCTGTCGACAGATAATTAAAATTTACAGATAGATATAGATATAGACACATGTTTATAGATATATAGATGTATATACATCTTATGGTTTGACCATGCATATATCGTTACTGACAGTAATCAGGTTCATCTCTTCAGTACGGTGACCTCTTGAATATTTTAACACATTCAGTCTGATGGCGCTTCACCAATGTTTTTCTTTTAACTCTGATCGATTTTATTCAGTTTAGGAAAGACCTCTCGTTTCAAAAGAATTAATGAAAGTTATAGAGGTAACCTCTCTGCCTACAAGATCTCTCCCAAGCACAATATACTTTACTGGCAGTAGTAAGAATAGTTCGAAGGTAGCGGATTCAGGTGGTTGCTCCTGCTACGGAAGGCGATTTTACTCAGAAGTGCTCCCTACTAGAGACGGGGACTAGTTAGGCCTAAAACGAATGTGTTGCGTAAAAAACAAAACAAATCTTGATCTGAATAGAAGTGTCTGGAAGTAACAACAATACAGTCAAAAGACCAGTACAGTATATTGATGCTTTGATACTCATGCTCGTTTGACTCTCTCCTGCCTGAACAGAATAATTTGGTGTTTCCTGGAATACAAGACTATAGTTACCACTTGTCCCTACTATGAGATGGTTGGCAGCCACCTCTCACGTATTTCTTAACCAATTTTCACTGATTATCTACTTTTAAATCGTACTTCTCCAGTCAGATGACGGGCTTTATTATATTGCTTGTCAGACGATTTCATTCAGCTTAATGAAGAGATCTAGTAGTAGAGGGGCAGTTCGTGTCCAGCAGCGGTAGCAGCAACATCTCCTCTCTCCAGCATGGCCTCTTCTTCTGCCACAGCTCGCGACCCGTTGAGGGGGGCTCATACTGGCAGCATCCGGCCTGAAGGAGGAGTGCAAACCATAACAGTGAAGTGGTACACCGTCCGGGCGAAGGACAGGTTCATCCGGCGCCAGGATACTGGTGCCGATGTAATCGTGCATCACTCAGGGATCGCTGCTTCCTTTTCATGGCGCCCCTCCCTCTCGTTAGGCCAGAGCGAGACGATCGATTTCCATATCATCAAGACACCGATGGGTCCCGAGGATAAGGGCGTCACCAGGCCGAGAGGTGCAGCTGTGCAGGGCACTGCCCATGCACAGCGGCGCCCCACGGCCCGAGGACGCCAGCCTGATGATCCCCGATGTCCTGGAGGTGTGGACACGATCGTCACTATGTGCACTGCGACTGCGAAGGCATTCTGCGGCGATGATAAGGCGGCGCTGCTCGTTCTACTCCCCCAAATCTTTGAGAAGAACGGGCTACCCCGGCTTGTCATCCCTCAGAGGTTCGCTCGTGATGCTCGGTCAGCCGCTCGTCAGGAGCGTCATACAACCACACTGCAACCTCCCAAACCCCGTACATCACCGCGGAAAAGGCTGCAGCTCGATGCTCCTCTAAACAGAGCGACTGCCTCCTCCTGCACCACCTCTTCCCCGCCCATGGACACCGACGATGATTACCGCCCGCCGTCAGTAGCTGAGGGAAAGGCCGCCTCTCCCGTCCTTTCTATCCTTCAGGACGAAGGTGACCACACCTCCCCCTCACCACTTCCTGCTGCTGTCGTCAACCTCCAGTCCACGGAGGAGGCACGTACCTCTCCCTCTCCACCACCGATATCAAAGAGGAAGAGGAAGATGGGGAAACAGCCAAGACCACCGCCACCAGCCGAGATGGATACTGAAGGCACTGCACCCTCCACATCCACAGTTCCCGACCTTGACCTCAACGCTCGCAAGACCATCAACAGAACAGAGATAAATAACATCATCAAGACGGACCTTGACCCGGACATACTCTTGGGACGTCTCAAAGAGACAGACCCACATTTATTTTCAAAATTAACCAGCCCCAGCAGTTCTTCGTAGAGGACGCTCCACGTCACTTCAGCTAACTATGGTGGGGATCTGGTGAAAAAAAAAAAAAAAAAAGACCATCCCTCCGTGTCGCCGCCACCTTCGCCAAATATATGGGGACATCGGCTGTAGCTTAGCTGAAAAAAGGCTTCCCCTCACCCCCAGCCACCCTCGCCAGATATTACTCGGTGTCATATTGGCATCATCTCATCGAACACAAGGCCTCAGAAACACATAAAGGCGTGCTTGATATCTTGCTGAAGAAAATACTCTCTGATATGACACCCACTGATAAAGTGAAGAGAACATTGTGAGTGCTTCATTGTTTTGGACTGTCCCAAGGATAGGAGAAGGAAACGAGGAAAAACATTAATCACATTGGATCCACATACGTTACAGTGAAACATTAACCAAATGATCCCCCAAACTACACCAAAAGTCTTCAGTGACCTTTATTATTGCGTTTTATAATAATGAAGAATGAGAGAGAGAGGGAGAGACAGATAGACAGAGAGACAGTTTATAAGTATATCTGACTTGTTTCAGTTACGTGTGTGTGTGTGTGTGTGTGTGTGTGTGTGTGTGTGTGTGTGTGTGTGTGTGTGTGTGTGTGTGTGACTCTTTTGTCTTGTAGTATGTAAGTCTTGAGTTTTGGTTAAAGTTATTGTGCTAATCGAATAGCAGGAGGACTTCAAGATGAATACAGGGAGTTGAACTTGATTTACTATCTTCAAAGAAAGTCTAAGTTGAGCAGAGTATGTAGTACATAGGGACGTGATTTACTAAGTGTCGTCGGACCCCTCTTCTTATTTCATCTCTCCAAAACACCCCCCAAGAAAATGCCGTTTCTGGACCCAACTCAAAATTATGTAAGTTAGTGGACCCACAGTGATTGCATGATTCATGCTCAGTTTCAGTATAAATGTATGTCAGGTTTCGAAGTTCTGTAACATAAAAACATACATGTATCATGAATCCATACAAAAATTGTCCATAGTTTTGGTATAGCAGACAAGTGCCTTTGCGAACACACTTACCCTGCCAAAGACGTAGCGCTGTCATTGCCAAATTTTGCCATCACAGAAATACATGTGACCAAAACACTCCCTCAGAGGACATCATACTAGTCTATTTAAAATATCAACTTGTTCATGCACTCCGACAAACACATCTACAGTACGTTAAGTCTCGAATGAGATTTCAAAACTTTACCTGTTCAGCCACCGACATTTCGCTAACGAAGGAATCGCACAAGAACTAAAGTGGCCAGAGCACCAACTCAGAGGATATAAATTTATACCAAACTTGGAATTTCAGCTACTTGACCCCCAGTGATTGTGTGATAAATTTCTTTTAAAAGTCTGAAGTATACAAACATAAACACGAACTCATTGGCATGGATAAATTATGGCCACATGTTCGACCCACAGTCACAGATCTATTTTGACATGAACTGCCCTCACCAGAGACACTCCCTCCTGATTTCTAAGTTCCGGGTATCACTCTGAGGAGAAAGCGGGCCCCGGCCATGGACCCCATACAGACTAGTGCAGATACAGACATGCTTGTCATCTGATTTCCTATTTAACCCTATCACCTGGGGAAATTGTTCTGAATTTATTCCAGCCATCACTAAGGGATTATATATAGACCTGGGGAGACTTTCCTCCCTTGGTTATCTATCCCCTCCGCTGACCCCGTAACCATAAAAGCTCTGTCCTAACCTGAGAAAAAAAAATCCTCATCGTTGTCATTCTAATTTAAATTATTTTTCATTTCTTGATCACATTCATTTTACAGTCTAAATCGACAATTCTTTTTCATAAGCTGGTTCGGAAGTAGAGTGTTTATTACTGATCAGCTGTAAAACGGTTTACATGGCTTTTGGTAATGATCTCGAGACGTGTAAGTGAGCCATTTACCGTAGCTTCGCAAGCCGTGATTTATTTATTTTTTTATACTCATTGTTAACCTGTTTAGTTTAAAGACGGATTTTTTCTTGCTTGCTCTTTCTACGCGATGTTATTCTATATGAAAGAACGTCCCTGTTGTGGAAGAGATAGTTAAGGTTCTACTTAATCATTCTGGTTAGGGAAATTTATCCAATAGTAAATAAAATCGTCGGTGAATGACATAGATAAAATATGAATAAACCGATACATCATCTGACTCAGCTTAACCTGGCGGAGATTCTCGTATTTTTCCAAGTTCATTTCCTGTAGTTCGGTGGCAGAATTTGACAATACAACGACACAAAATCCTTATCATTGCACTTTTTGTGACTCACCATAGTTTTCTTGTGTTAATCTCTTCTTAAAACTTTGCTTTTCTGATGCCAGGTGACAGTTTTAGACCAAGTTAAGTGAAAAGAGTATATTTGCAATCCATGTTTTTTTTTTTTTAATGCGAGGAAGAAGGAACCAAAGGCCATGAGCCCGCAGGAACACTTCCCTCCAAGAGAAAAACAAAATACAATAGAGAGCCAAATTCAAGATCCGATCATTTTGAGATGCCTGGATACACTGCGTTTGAAAGACTGGAGATCATAGGCAGCAGGAAATACAGACAGAGGGAGACAGTTCCAGAACTGACCTGTTGCATAAATGAAAGACTGGGAGTAACGGTTAACTCTTGCATTAGAGAGTTGGACAGAAAAGGGATGAGAGTTTGCTGCCAGACGGGTGCTACGCGCCCGTCGTAGAGGTGGAGGAATGCAAGCAGAGAGTTCAGAGGAGCAGTGACCATTAAAGTAGCGATAGAAAAGAGATAAAGATGCAACAGTGCGGTGAAGAGACAGAGGTTGAAGGGAGTCGGTAAGAGGAGAGTTAATGAGACGAAAAGCCTTTGACTCCACCCTATTGAGAAGAGCTGTATGTGGGGAGCCTCCCCACACATGAGAGTTGTACTCCACACAGGGGCGGATAAAACCCCTGTATAGAGTCAACAATTGGGCAGGGGTAAAGAAAGAGCGGAGTCGGCTTAGCACACCCAATCTCTTGGAAGCAGATTTTACAAGAGATGTAATATGATCTTTCCAAGATAAGTCCCGAGTAAATGAAACCCCAAGCATGTTCAAGGATGATGCAGGATTAAGCTGAATATTATTAAACATTAGTGGGTATACCTGTTGCAGATTTTGTCGGGTTGATAGGTGTAAGAACTGAGACTTAGATGCATTAAAATCAACCATATTATTTTTACCCCAGTCAGAGATACAAGCCAAGTCAGACATTAGGTGTGCCATAGCCTCATCCATTGTTTGTTGAAGTAACTGTTGAGATGGGCGTTGCAGGAACCGAACGGAAAGGTGAAGGGTGGAGTCATCAGCGTATGAGTGGATAGGGCTATATGTACAGCTTAAGAGATCATTGATGAATAAAAGGAAGAGAGTTGGTGATAGGACAGAGCCCTGAGGAACACCACTGTTGATAGATCTAGGAGAAGAACGATGGCCATCTACAACAGCAGCTATAGAACGACCAGAAAGGAAGCTAGCTGTGAAGGCAGAGATAGAAGGATGGAAAGCGTAGGAGGGCAGTTTGGAAATTAAAGATTTATGCCAGACTCGATCGAAAGCCTTTGAGATGTCAAGTGCAATGGCAAAGCTTTCGCCAAAGTCCCGAGAGGAGGATGACCAGGACTCTGAAAGGTAGGTGAGAAGATCGTCAATGGAGCGTCCCTGACGGAACCCGAACTGACGATCGGAAAGAAGGTTGTGATAGGAAAGATGCCTTAAAATTTTTCAATTGTGAATTGACTCGAAAACTTTTGAAATACAGGACGTTAAAGCAATTGGACGATAGCTGGAGGGTTGGGAGTGGTCACCCTTCTTTGGGACTGGCTGAATGAGAGCAAACTTCCAGCAAGAAGGAAAGGTACAAGTTGACAGACGAAGGTGAAAGAGTTTGCCTAGGCAGGGTGTAAGCACAGAAGCACAGTTCTTGAGAACAACAGGAGGGACCCCATCAGGGCAACTTGCCAAGTAAATGAGTCCATCAGAGACGCTGGAGGGAGTTGCGCATGGTGGAGTACGAATACTGTTTGACAAAGTATTGATATAAACAAGTAAAATATAAGAAATGTAAAAATCGATAAGAGAAACGCCTATAAATTCTCGAAACTATGTATGCATGAATTGCAAGTGAAACAAGAAACAGACAAGAAGGATGACCTGACCGAGATAAAATAGTTAAAATAAGCAAGAAATACGGTGATTAGTTAATAAAAGTTTCGGCGACAGAACTCAGAAATGATTTGCGAGTAAAAATGGAAAGAGGGAGGTAAGATAAACTTTAAGTTTGAAAAATACACTGGTGATGAAAAAAAAAAAAAAGTGTATAAAGAGCGAATGCAGGAAGGGATACGACTAATGAGAAACGGAGGACAAGGAAAGAATGCAAGAAAGGAAGGTTGGACCGAAAACACTGATTATGCAAAACAGAGATATTATATACCACACAAAAACCATAGTATGGAAAGAAGAAAGGATGCTAGGTATAAACTCTGACGATTTTTGGTGGGAAAGTACGTTTGGTGAAAAAAGCGAGAAAATGGTGAGTCTTCATTACAAATTCAGCGTCGACTTTGGGGGGTTTGTGAAAGACGAGTGAAGAATGTCGATAAAAAAAAAAATTAGTGAAATACACACACACACACACACACACACACACACACACACACACACACACACACAGATGGTATCTTGGTTCCAGGCGATAATTACTTGTACCATTTGTGATGCGTGCTCAAAAATCACACACACACACACACACACACACACACACACACACACACACACACACACACACACACACACACACACACACACGCACACACACACACACACACAAACTGTGTTTTGTAGTTGCCGGGTGATAATTAGTTTGTGCCACTTGTGTTGCGTGCTTATAGGCTGAATGTCGTCAATACTAGAACACGGTGTGGAATAGATAGTAATTATGTGTAGGTCTCTCTCTTTCTCTCTCTCTCTCTCTCTCTCTCTCTCTCTCTCTCTCTCTCTCTCTCTCTCTCTCTCTCTCTCTCTCTCTCTCTCTCTTTTATGTCTATCTATCGATAGATAGATACATAAATAGATGGAGGCAAAAAATAAATAGGTACAGGTATAGATACAGAAATATTGATGAATATATGTACATGTTCTGATTTTGCAGTACGTACATATGCACTTTTTCATAGTTACTGTTTCTCTGCATATTGTCTATCTTGTCTGTCGACAGATAATTAAAATTTACAGATAGATATAGATATAGACACATGTTTATAGATATATAGATGTATATTCATCTTATGGTTTGACCATGCATATATCGTTACTGACAGTAGTCAGGTTCATCTCTTCAGTACGGTGACCTCTTGAATATTTTAACACATTCAGTCTGATGGCGCTTCACCAATGTTTTTCTTTTAACTCTGATCGATTTTATTCAGTTTAGGAAAGACCTCTCGTTTCAAAAGAATTAATGAAAGTTATAGAGGTAACCTCTCTGCCTACAAGATCTCTCCCAAGCACAATATACTTTACTGGCAGTAGTAAGAATAGTTCGAAGGTAGCGGATTCAGGTGGTTGCTCCTGCTACGGAAGGCGATTTTACTCAGAAGTGCTCCCTACTAGAGACGGGGGCTAGTTAGGCCTAAAACGAATGTGTTGCGTAAAAAACAAAACAAATCTTGATCTGAATAGAAGTGTCTGGAAGTAACAACAATACAGTCAAAAGACCAGTACAGTATATTGATGCTTTGATACTCATGCTCGTTTGACTCTCTCCTGCCTGAACAGAATAATTTGGTGTTTCCTGGAATACAAGACTATAGTTACCACTTGTCCCTACTATGAGATGGTTGGCAGCCACCTCTCACGTATTTCTTAACCAATTTTCACTGATTATCTACTTTTAAATCGTACTTCTCCAGTCAGATGACGGGCTTTATTATATTGCTTGTCAGACGATTTCATTCAGCTTAATGAAGAGATCTAGTAGTAGAGGGGCAGTTCGTGTCCAGCAGCGGTAGCAGCAACATCTCCTCTCTCCAGCATGGCCTCTTCTTCTGCCACAGCTCGCGACCCGTTGAGGGGGGCTCATACTGGCAGCATCCGGCCTGAAGGAGGAGTGCTGACCATCACAGTGAAGTGGTACACCGTCCTGGCGAAGGACGGGTTCATCCGGCGCCAGGATACTGGTGCCGATGTATTCGTGCATCGGTCAGGGATCGCTGCTCCCTTTTCATGGCGCCCCTCCCTCTCTTTAGACCAGGGCAAGACGATCGATTTCCATATCATCCAGACACCGATGGATCCCGAGGATAAGGGCGTCACCTGGCCGAGAGGTGCGGCTGCACAGGGCACTGCCTATGCACAACGGCGCCCCACGGCCCGAGGACGCCAGCCTGATGATCCCCTATGTCCTGGAGGTGTGGACACGATCGTCACTATGTGCACTGCGACTGCGAAGGCATTCTGCGGCGATGATTAAGGCGGCGCTGCTCGTTCTACTCCCCCAAATCTTTGAGAAGAACGGGCTGCCGCACCTTGTCATCCCTCAGAGGTTCGCTCGTGACGCTCGGTCAGCCGCTCGTCAGGAGCGTCATACAACCACACTGCAACCTCCCAAACCCCGTACATCACCGCGGAAAAGGCTGCAGCTCGATGCTCCTCTAAACACAGCGACTGCCTCCTCCTGCACCACCTCTTCCCCTCCCATGGACATCGACGATGATTACCGCCCGCCTTCAGTAGCTAAGGGAAAGGCCGCCTCTCCCGTCCTTTTTATCCTTCAGGACGAAGGTGACCACACCTCCCCCTCACCATTTCCTGCTGCTGTCGTCAACCTCCAGTCCACGGAGGAGGCACGTACCTCTCCCTCTCCACCACCGATATCAAAGAGGAAGAGGAAGTTGGGGAAACAGCCAAGACCACCCCCACCAGCCGAGATGGATACTGAAGGCACTGCACCCTCCACATCCACAGTTCCCGACCTTGACCTCAACGCTCGCAAGACCATCAACAGAACAGAGATAAATAACATCATCAAGACGGACCTTGACCCGGACATACTCTTGGGACGTCTCAAAGAGACAGACCCACATTTATTTTCAAAATTAACCAGCCCCAGCAGTTCTTCGTAGAGGACGCTCCACGTCACTTCAGCTAACTCTGGCGGGGATCTGGTTAAAAAAAAAAAAAAGATCATCCCTCCGTCTCCCCGCCACCTTCGCCAAGTATATGGGGACGTCGGCTGTACGCGTAGCTTAAAAAAGGCTTCCCCTCACCCCCAGCCACCCTCGCCAGATATTACTCTGTTTCATATTGGCATCATCTCATCGAACACAAGGCCTCAGAAACACATAAAGGCGTGCTTGATATCTTGCTGAAGAAAATACTCTCTGATATGACACCCACTGATAAAGTGAAGAGAACATTGTGAGTGCTTCATTGTTTTGGACTGTCCCAAGGATAGGAGAAGGAAACGAGGAAAAACATTAATCACATTGGATCCACATACGTTACAGTGAAACATTAACCAAATGATCCCCCAAACTACACCAAAAGTCTTCAGTGACCTTTATTACTGCGTTTTATAATAACGAAGAATGAGAGAGAGACGGAGAGACAGATAGACAGAGAGACAGTTTATAAGTATATCTGACTTGTTTCAGTTACGTGTGTGTGTGTGTGTGTGTGTGTGTGTGTGTGTGTGTGTGTGTGTGACTCTTTGGTCTTGTAGTATGTAAGTCTTGAGTTTTGGTTAAAGTTATTGTGCTAATCGAATAGCAGGAGGACTTGAAGATGAATACAGGGAGTTGAACTTGATTTACTATCTTCAAAGAAAGTCTAAGTTGAGCAGAGTATGTAGTACATAGGGACGTGATTTACTAAGTGTCGTCGGACCCCTCTTCTTATTTCATCTCTCCAAAACACCCCCCAAGAAAATGCCGTTTCTGGACCCAACTCAAAATTATGTAAGTTAGTGGACCCACAGTGATTGCATGATTCATGCTCAGTTTCAGTATAAATGTATGTCAGGTTTCGAAGTTCTGTAACATAAAAACATACATGTATCATGAATCCATAGAAAAATTGTCCATAGTTTTGGTATAGCAGACAAGTGCCTTTGCGAACACACTTACCCTGCCAAAGACGTAGCGCTGTCATTGCCAAATTTTGCCATCACAGAAATACATGTGACCAAAACACTCCCTCAGAGGACATCATACTAGTCTATTTAAAATATCAACTTGTTCATGCACTCCGACAAACACATCTACAGTACGTTAAGTCTCGAATGAGATTTCAAAACTTTACCTGTTCAGCCACCGACATTTCGCTAACGAAGGAATCGCACAAGAACTAAAGTGGCCAGAGCACCAACTCAGAGGATATAAATTTATACCAAACTTGGAATTTCAGCTACTTGACCCTCAGTGACTGTGTGATAAATTTCTTTTAAAAGTCTGAAGTATACAAACATAAACACGAACTCATTGGTATGGATAAATTATGGCCACATGTTCGACCCACAGTCACAGATCTATTTTGACATGAACTGCCCTCACCAGAGACACTCCCTCCTGATTTCTAAGTTCCGGGTATCACTCTGAGGAGAAAGCGGGCCCCGGCCATGGACCCCATACAGACTAGTGCAGATACAGACATGTTTGTCATCTGATTTCCTATTTAACCCTATCACCTGGGGAAATTGTTCTGAATTTATTCCAGCCATCACTAAGGGATTATATATAGACCTGGGGAGACTTTTCTCCCCTGGTTATCTATCCCATCCGCTGACCCCGTAACCGTAAAAGCTCTGTCCTAAGCTGAGAAAAAAAAAAAATCTTCATCGTTGTCATTCTTATTTAAAGTTTTTTCATTTCTTGATCACATTCATTTTACAGTCTAAATCGACAATTCTTTTTCATAAGCTGGTTCGGAAGTAGAGTGTTTATTACTGATCAGCTGTAAAACGGTTTACATGGCTTTTGGTAATGATCTCGAGACGTGTAAGTGAGCCATTTACCGTAGCTTCGCGAGCCGTGATTTATTTATTTTTTTATACTCATTGTTAACCTGTTTAGTTTAAAGACGGATTTTTTCTTGCTTGCTCTTTCTACGCGATGTTATTCTATATGAAAGAACGTCCCTGTTGTGGAAGAGATAGTTAAGGTTCTACTTAATCATTCTGGTTAGGGAAATTTATCCAATAGTAAATAAAATCGTCGGTGAATGACATAGATAAAATATGAATAAACCGATACATCATCTGACTCAGCTTAACCTGGCGGAGATTCTCGTATTTTTCCAAGTTCATTTCCTGTAGTTCGGTGGCAGAATTTGACAATACAACGACACAAAATCCTTATCATTGCACTTTTTGTGACTCACCATAGTTTTCTTGTGTTAATCTCTTCTTAAAACTTTGCTTTTCTGATGCCAGGTGACAGTTTTAGACCAAGTTAAGTGAAAAGAGTATATTTGCAATCCATGTTTTTTTTTTTTTTAATGCGAGGAAGAAGGAACCAAAGGCCATGAGCCCGCAGGAACACTTCCCTCCAAGAGAAAAACAAAATACAATAGAGAGCCAAATTCAAGATCCGATCATTTTGAGATGCCTGGATACACTGCGTTTGAAAGACTGGAGATCATAGGCAGCAGGAAATACAGACAGAGGGAGACAGTTCCAGAACTGACCTGTTGCATAAATGAAAGACTGGTAGTAACGGTTAACTCTTGCATTAGAGAGTTGCACAGAAAAGGAATGAGAGTTTGCTGCCAGACGGGTGCTACGCGCCCGTCGTAGAGGTGGACGAATGCAAGCAGAGAGTTCAGAGGGGCAGTGACCATTAAAGTAGCGACAGAAAAGAGATAAAGATGCAACAGTGCGGTGAAGAGACAGAGGTTGAAGGGAGTCGGTAAGAGGAGAGTTAATGAGACGAAAAGCCTTTGACTCCACCCTATTGAGAAGAGCTGTATGTGGGGAGCCTCCCCACACATGAGAGTTGTACTCCACACAGGGGCGGATAAAACCCCTGTATAGAGTCAACAATTGGGCAGGGGTAAAGAAAGAGCGGAGTCGGCTTAGCACACCCAATCTCTTGGAAGCAGATTTTACAAGAGATGTAATATGATCTTTCCAAGATAAGTCCCGAGTAAATGAAACCCCAAGCATGTTCAAGGATGATGCAGGATTAAGCTGAATATTATTAAACATTAGTGGGTATACCTGTGGAAGATTTTGTCGGGTTGATAGGTGTAAGAACTGAGTCTTAGATGCATTAAAATCAACCATATTATTTTTACCCCAGTCAGAGATACCAGCCAAGTCAGACATTAGGTGTGCCATAGCCTCATCCATTGTTTGTTGAAGTAACTGTTGAGATGGGCGTTGCGGGAACCGAATGGAAAGGTGAAGGGTGGAGTCATCAGCGTATGAGTGGATAGGGTTAGATGTACAGCTTAAGAGATCATTGATGAATAAAAGGAAGAGAGTTGGTGATAGGACAGAGCCCTGAGGAACACAACTGTTGATAGATCTAGGAGAAGAACGATGGCCATCTACAACAGCAGCTATAGAACGACCAGAAAGGAAGCTAGCTATGAAGGCACAAATACAAGGATAGAAAGCGTAGGAGGGCAGTTTCGAAATTAAAGATTTATGCCAGACTCGATCGAAAGCCTTTGAGATGTCAACTGCAATGGCAAAGCTTTCGCCAAAGTCCCGAAAAGAGGATGACCAGGACTCTGTAAGGCAGGTGAGAAGATCGTCAATGGAGCGTCCCTGACGGAGCCCGTACTGACGATCGGAAAGAAGGTTGTGATAGGAAAGATGCCTTAAAATTTTTCTATTGAGAATTGACTCGAAAACTTTTGAAATACAGGACGTTAAAGCAATTGGACGATAGCTGGAGGGTTGGGAGTGGTCACCCTTCTTTGGCACTGGCTGAATGAGAGCAAACTTCCAGCAAGAAGGAAAGGTACAAGTTGACAGACAAAGGCGAAAGAGTTTGCCTAGGCAGGGTGTAAGCACAGAAGCACAGTTCTTGAGAACAACAGGAGGGACCCCATCAGGCCAACTTGCCAAGTAAATGAGTCCATCAGAGACGCTGGAGGGAGTTGGGCATGGTGGAGTACGAATACTGTTTGACAAAGTATTGATATAAACAAATAAAATATAAGAAATGTAAACATCGAAACGAGAAACGCCTATAAATTCTCGAAACTATGTATGCATGAATTGGAAGTGACACAAGAAACAGACAAGAAGGATGACCTGACCGAGAAAAAATAGTTAAAATAAGCAAGAAATACGGTGATTAGTTAATAAAAGTTTCGGCGACAGAACTCAGAAATGATTTGCGAGTAAAAATGGAAACAGGGAGGTAAGATAAACTTTAAGTTTGAAAAATACACTGGTGATGAAAAAAAAAAAAAAAAAAAGTGTATAAAGAGCGAATGCAGGAAGGGATACGACTAATGAGAAACGGAGGACAAGGAAAGAATGCAAGAAAGGAAGGTTGGATCGAAAACACTGATTATGCAAAACAGAGATATTATATACCACACAAAAACCATAGTATGGAAAGAAGAAAGGACGCTAGGTATAAACTCTGACGATTTTAGGTGGGAAAGTACGTTTGGTGAAAAAAGCGGGAAAATGGTGAGTCTTCATTACAAATTCAGCGTCGACTTTGGGGGGTTTGTGAAAGACGAGTGAAGAATGTCGATAAAAAAAAAAATCAGTGCTATACACACACACACACACACACACACACACACACACACACACACACACACACACACACACACACACACAGATGGTATCTTGGTTCCAGGCGATAATTACTTGTACCATTTGTGATGCGTGCTCAAAATTCACACACACACACACACACACACACACACAGACTGTGTTTTGTAGTTGCCGGGTGATAATTAGTTTGTGCCATTTGTGATGCGTGCTTATAGGCTGAAAGTCGTCAGTACTAGAACAGGGTGTGAAATAGATAGTAATTATGTGTAGGTATCTCTCTGTCTCTCTGCCTGTCTGTCTGTCTGTCTGTCTCTCTCTCTCTCTCTCTCTCTCTCTCTCTCTCTCTCTCTCTCTCTCTCTTTGTATGTCTATCTATCGATAGATAGATACATAAATAGATGGAGGCAAAAAGTAAATAGGTACAGGTATAGATACAGAAATATTGATGAATATATGTACATGTTCTGATTTTGCAGTGCGTACATATGCACTTTTTCATAGTTACTGTTTCTCTGCATATCTGTCTATCTTGTCTGTCGACAGATAATTAAAATTTACAGATAGATATAGATATAGACACATGTATATAGATATATAGATGTATATACATCTTATGGTTTGACCTTGCATATATCGTTACTGACAGTAATCAGGTTCATCTCTTCAGTACGGTGACCTCTTGAATATTTTAACACATTCAGTCTGATGGGGCTTCACCAATGTTTTTCTTTTAACTCTGAGCGATTTTATTCAGTTTAGGAAAGACCTCTCGTTTCAAAAGAATTAATGAAAGTTATAGAGGTAACCTCTCTGCCTACAAGATCTCTCCCAAGCACAATATACTTTACTGGCAGTAGTAAGAATAGTTCGAAGGTAGCGGATTCAGGTGGTTGCTCCTGCTACGGAAGGCGATTTTACTCAGAAGTGCTCCCTACTAGAGACGGGGGCTAGTTAGGCCTAAAACGAATGTGTTGCGTAAAAAACAAAACAAATCTTGATCTGAATAGAAGTGTCTGGAAGTAACAACAATACAGTCAAAAGACCAGTACAGTATATTGATGCTTTGATACTCATCCTCGTTTGACTCGCTCCTGCCTGAACAGAATAATTTGGTGTTTGCTGGAATACAAGACTATAGTTACCACTTGTCCCTACTATGAGATGGTTGGCAGCCACCTCTCACGTATTTCTTAACCAATTTTCACTGATTATCTACTTTTAAATCGTACTTCTCCAGTCAGATGACGGGCTTTATTATATTGCTTGTCAGACGATTTCATTCAGCTTAATGAAGAGATCTAGTAGTAGAGGGGCAGTTCGTGTCCAGCAGCGGTAGCAGCAACATCTCCTCTCTCCAGCATGGCCTCTTCTTCTGCCACAGCTCGCGACCCGTTGAGGGGTGCTCATACTGGCAGCATCCGGCCTGAAGGAGGAGTGCTGAACATCACATTGAAGTGGTACACCGTCCTGGCGAAGGACCGGTTCATCCGGCGCCAGGATACTGGTGCCGATGTATTCGTGCATCGGTCAGGGATCGCTGCTCCCTTTTCATGGCGCCCCTCCCTCTCTTTAGACCAGGGCAAGACGATCGATTTCCATATCATCCAGACACCGATGAGTCCCGAGGATAAGGGCGTCACCGGGCCGAGAGGTGCGGCTGCACAGGGCACTGCCTATGCACAACGGCGCCCCACGGCCCGAGGACGCCAGCCTGATGATCCCCTATGTCCTGGAGGTGTGGACACGATCGTCACTATGTGCACTGCGACTGCGAAGGCATTCTGCGGCGATGATAAGGCGGCGCTGCTCGTTCTACTCCCCCAAATCTTTGAGAAGAACGGGCTGCAGCGGCTTGTCATCCCTCAGAGGTTCGCTCGTGATGCTCGGTCAGCCGCTCGTCAGGAGCGTCATACAACCACACTGCAACCTCCCAAACCCCGTACATCACCGCGGAAAAGGCTGCAGCTCGATGCTCCTCTAAACAGAGCGACTGCCTCCTCCTGCACCACCTCTTCCCCGCCCATGGACACCGACGATGATTACCGCCCGCCGTCAGTAGCTGAGGGAAAGGCCGCCTCTCCCGTCCTTTCTATCCTTCAGGACGAAGGTGACCACACCTCCCCCTCACCACTTCCTGCTGCTGTCGTCAACCTCCAGTCCACGGAGGAGGCACGTACCTCTCCCTCTCCACCACCGATATCAAAGAGGAAGAGGAAGATGGGGAAACAGCCAAGACCACCGCCACCAGCCGAGATGGATACTGAAGGCACTGCACCCTCCACATCCACAGTTCCCGACCTTGACCTCAACGCTCGCAAGACCATCAACAGAACAGAGATAAATAACATCATCAAGACGGACCTTGACCCGGACATACTCTTGGGACGTCTCAAAGAGACAGACCCACATTTATTTTCAAAATTAACCAGCCCCAGCAGTTCTTCGTAGAGGACGCTCCACGTCACTTCAGCTAACTATGGTGGGGATCTGGTGAAAAAAAAAAAAAAGACCATCCCTCCGTGTCCCCGCCACCTTCGCCAAATATATGGGGACATCGGCTGTAGCTTAAAAAAGGCTTCCCCTCACCCCCAGCCACCCTCGCCAGATATTACTCGGTGTCATATTGGCATCATCTCATCGAACACAAGGCCTCAGAAACACATAAAGGCGTGCTTGATATCTTGCTGAAGAAAATACTCTCTGATATGACACCCACTGATAAAGTAAAGAGAACATTGTGAGTGCTTCATTGTTTTGGACTGTCCCAAGGATAGGAGAAGGAAACGAGGAAAAACAATAATCACATTGGATCCACATACTTTACAGTGAAACATTAACCAAATGATCCCCCAAACTACACCAAAAGTCATCAGTGACCTTTATTATTGCGTTTTATAATAATGAAGAATGAGAGAGAGAGAGAGAGAGACAGATAGACAGAGAGACAGTTTATAAGTATATCTGACTTGTTTCAGTTACGTGTGTGTGTGTGTGTGTGTGTGTGTGTGTGTGTGTGTGTGTGTGTGTGTGTGTGTGTGTGTTTGTGTGTTTGTATGTGACTCTTTGGTCTTGTAGTATGTAAGTCTTGAGTTTTGGTTAAAGTTATTGTGCTAATCGAATAGCAGGAGGACTTGAAGATGAATACAGAGACTTGAACTTGATTTACTATCTTCAAAGGAAGTCTAAGTTGAGCAGAGTATGTAGTACATAGGGACGTGATTTACTAAGTGTCGTCGGACCCCTCTTCTTATTTCATCTCTCCAAAACACCCCCCAAGAAAATGCCGTTTCTGGACCCAACTCAAAATTATGTAAGTTAGTGGACCCACAGTGATTGCATGATTCATGCTCAGTTTCAGTATAAATGTATGTCAGGTTTCGAAGTTCTGTAACATAAAAACATACATGTATCATGAATCCATACAAAAATTGTCCATAGTTTTGGTATAGCAGACAAGTGCCTTTGCGAACACACTTACCCTGCCAAAGACGTAGCGCTGTCATTGCCAAATTTTGCCATCACAGAAATACATGTGACCAAAACACTCCCTCAGAGGACATCATACTAGTCTATTTAAAATATCAACTTGTTCATGCACTCCGACAAACACATCTACAGTACGTTAAGTCTCGAATGAGATTTAAAAAACTTTACCTGTTCAGCCACCGACATTTCGCTAACGAAGGAATCGCACAAGAACTAAAGTGGCCAGAGCACCAACTCAGAGGATATAAATTTATACCAAACTTGGAATTTCAGCTACTTGACCCTCAGTGACTGTGTGATAAATTTCTTTTAAAAGTCTGAAGTATAGAAACATAAACACGAACTCATTGACATGGATAAATTATGGCCACATGTTCGACCCACGGTCACAGATCTATTTTGACATGAACTGCCCTCACCAGAGACACTCCCTCCTGATTTCTAAGGTCCGGTTATCACTCTGAGGAGAGAGCGGGCCCCGGCCATGGACCCCATACAGACTAGTGCAGATACAGACATGCTTGTCATCTGCTTTCCTATTTAACCCTATCACCTGGGGAAATTGTTCTGATTTTATTCCAGCCATCACTAAGGGATTATATATAGACCTGGGGAGACTTTCCTCCCTTGGTTATCTATCCCCTCCGCTGACCCCGTAACCATAAAAGCTCTGTCCTAACCTGAGAAAAAAAAATCCTCATCGTTGTCATTCTAATTTAAATTATTTTTCATTTCTTGATCACATTCATTTTACAGTCTAAATCGACAATTCTTTTTCATAAGCTGGTTCGGAAGTAGAGTGTTTATTACTGATCAGCTGTAAAACGGTTTACATGGCTTTTGGTAATGATCTCGAGACGTGTAAGTGAGCCATTTACCGTAGCTTCGCGAGCCGTGATTTATTTTTTTATACTCATTGTTAACCTGTTTAGTTTAAAGACGGATTTTTTCTTGCTTGCTCTTTCTACGCGATGTTATTCTATATGAAAGAACGTCCCTGTTGTGGAAGAGATAGTTAAGGTTCTACTTAATCATTCTAGTTAGGGAAATTTATCCAATAGTAAATAAAATCGTAGGTGAATGACATAGATAAAATATGAATAAACTGATACATCATCTGACTCAGCTTAACCTGGCGGAGATTCTCGTATTTTTCCAAGTTCATTTCCTGTAGTTCGGTGGCAGAATTTGACAATACAACGACACAAAATCCTTATCATTGCACTTTTTGTGACTCACCATTGTTTTCTTGTGTTAATCTCTTCTTAAAACTTTGCTTTTCTGATGCCAGGTGACAGTTTTAGACCAAGTTAAGTGAAAAGAGTATATTTGCAATCCATGTTTTTTTTTTTATGCGAGGAAGAAGGAACCAAAGGCCATGAGCCCGCAGGAACACTTCCCTCCAAGAGAAAAACAAAATACAATAGAGAGCCAAATTCAAGATCCGATCATTTTGAGATGGCTGGATACACTGCGTTTGAAAGACTGGAGATCATAGGCAGCAGGAAATACAGAGAGAGGGAGACAGTTCCAGAACTGACCTGTTGCATAAATGAAAGACTGGGAGTAACGGTTAACTCTTGCATCAGAGAGTTGGACAGAAAAGGGATGAGAGTTTGCTGCCAGACGGGTGCTACGCGCCCGTCGTAGAGGTGGAGGAATACAATCAGAGAGTTCAGAGGAGCAGTGACCATTAAAGTAGCGACAGAAAAGAGATAAAGATGCAACAGTGAGGTGAGGAGACAGAGGTTGAAGGGAGTCGGTAAGGGGAGAGTTAATGAGACGAAAAGCCTTTGACTCCACCCTATTGAGAAGAGCTGTATGTGGGGAGCCTCCCCACACATGAGAGTTGTACTCCACACAGGGGCGGATAAAACCCCTGTATAGAGTCAACAATTGGGCAGGGGTAAAGAAAGAGCGGAGTCGACTTAGCACACCCAGTCTCTTGGAAGCAGATTTTACAAGATGTGTAATATGATCTTTCCAAGATAAGTCCCGAGTAAATGAAACCCCAAGCATGTTCAAGGATGATGCAGGATTAAGCTGAATATTATTAAACATTAGTGGGTATACCTGTGGCAGATTTTGTTGGGTTGATAGGTGTAAGAACTGAGTCTTAGATGCATTAAAATCAACCATATTATTTTTACCCCAGTCAGAGATACCAGCCAAGTCAGACATTAGGTGTGCCATAGCCTCATCCATTGTTTGTTGAAGTAACTGTTGAGATGGGCGTTGCGGGAACCGAATGGAAAGGTGAAGGGTGGAGTCATCAGCGTATGAGTGGATAGGGTTAGATGTACAGCTTAAGAGATCATTGATGAATAAAAGGAAGAGAGTTGGTGATAGGACAGAGCCCTGAGGAACACCACTGTTGATAGATCTAGGAGAAGAACGATGGCCATCTACAACAGCAGCTATAGAACGACCAGAAAGGAAGCTAGCGATGAAGGCACAGATAGAAGGATAGAAAGCGTAGGAGGGCAGTTTGGAAATTAAAGATTTATGCCAGACTCGATCGAAAGCCTTTGAGATGTCAAGTGCAATGGCAAAGCTTTCGCCAAAGTCCCGAAAAGAGGATGACCAGGACTCTGAAAGGTAGGTGAGAAGATCGTCAATGGAGCGTCCCTGACGGAACCCGTACTGACGATCGGAAAGAAGGTTGTGATAGGAAAGATGCCTTAAAATTTTTCTATTGAGAATTGACTCGAAAACTTTTGAAATACAGGACGTTAAAGCAATTGGACGATAGCTGGAGGGTTGGGAGTGGTCACCCTTCTTTGGGACTGGCTGAATGAGAGCAAACTTCCAGCAAGAAGGAAAGGTACAAGTTGACAGACAAAGGCGAAAGAGTTTGCCTAGGCAGGGTGTAAGCACAGAAGCACAGTTCTTGAGAACAACAGGAGGGACCCCATCAGGCCAACTTGCCAAGTAAATGAGTCCATCAGAGACGCTGGAGGGAGTTGGGCATGGTGGAGTACGAATACTGTTTGACAAAGTATTGATATAAACAAATAAAATATAAGAAATGTAAACATCGAAACGAGAAACGCCTATAAATTCTCGAAACTATGTATGCATGAATTGGAAGTGACACAAGAAACAGACAAGAAGGATGACCTGACCGAGAAAAAATAGTTAAAATAAGCAAGAAATACGGTGATTAGTTAATAAAAGTTTCGGCGACAGAACTCAGAAATCATTTGCGAGTATAAATGGAAACAGGGAGGTAAGATAAACTTTAAGTTTGAAAAATACACTGGTAATGAAAAAAAAAAAAAAAAAAAGTGTATAAAGAGCGAATGCAGGAAGGGATACGACTAATGAGAAACGGAGGACAAGGAAAGAATGCAAGAAAGGAAGGTTGGATCGAAAACACTGATTATGCAAAACAGAGATATTATATACCACACAAAAACCATAGTATGGAAAGAAGAAAGGACGCTAGGTATAAACTCTGACGATTTTTGGTGGGAAAGTACGTTTGGTGAAAAAAGCGGGAAAATGGTGAGTCTTCATTACAAATTCAGCGTCGACTTTGGGGGGTTTGTGAAAGACGAGTGAAGAATGTCGATTAAAAAAAAAAAACAGTGCTACACACACACACACACACACACACACACACACACACACACACACACACACACACACACACACACACACACACACACACAGACTGTGTTTTGTAGTTGCCGGGTGATAATTAGTTTGTGCCATTTGTGATGCGTGCTTATAGGCTGAAAGTCGTCAATACTAGAACAGGGTGTGGAATAGATAGTAATTATGTGTAGGTATCTCTCTCTCTCTCTCTCTCTCTCTCTCTCTCTCTCTCTCTCTCTCTCTCTCTCTCTCTCTTTATGTCTATCTATCGATAGATAGATACATAAATAGATGGAGGCAAAAAATAAATAGGTACAGGTATAGATACAGAAATATTGATGAATATATGTACATGTTCTGATTTTGCAGTGCGTACATATGCACTTTTTCATAGTTACTGTTTCTCTGCATATCTGTCTATCTTGTCTGTCGACAGATAATTAAAATTTACAGATAGATATAGATATAGACACATGTGTATAGATATATAGATGTATATACATCTTATGGTTTGACCATGCATATATCGTTACTGACAGTAATCAGGTTCATCTCTTCAGTACGGTGACCTCTTGAATATTTTAACACATTCAGTCTGATGGGGCTTCACCAATGTTTTTCTTTTAACTCTGAGCGATTTTATTCAGTTTAGGAAAGACCTCTCGTTTCAAAAGAATTAATGAAAGTTATAGAGGTAACCTCTCTGCCTACAAAATCTCTCCCAAGCACAATATACTTTACTGGCAGTAGTAAGAATAGTTCGAAGGTAGCGGATTCAGGTGGGTTGCTCCTGCTACGGAAGGCGATTTTACTCAGAAGTGCTCCCTACTAGAGACGGGGGCTAGTGAGGCCTAAAACGAATGTGTTGCGTAAAAAACAAAACAAATCTTGATCTGAATAGAAGTGTCTGGAAGTAACAACAATACAGTCAAAAGACCAGTACAGTATATTGATGCTTTGATACTCATGCTCGTTTGACTCGCTACTGCCTGAACAGAATAATTTGGTGTTTGCTGGAATACAAGACTATAGTTACCACTTGTCCCTACTATGAGATGGTTGGCAGCCACCTCTCACGTACTTCTTAACCAATTTTCACTGATTATCTACTTTTAAATCGTACTTCTCCAGTCAGATGACGGGCTTTATTATATTGCTAGTCAGACGATTTCATTCAGCTTAATGGAGAGATCTAGTAGTTGAGGGGCAGTTCGTGTCCAGCAGCGGTAGCAGCAACATCTCCTCTCTCCAGCATGGCCTCTTCTTCTGCCACAGCTCGCGACCCGTTGAGGGGGGCTCATACTGGCAGCATCCGGCCTGAAGGAGGAGTGCAGACCATCACAGTGAAGTGGTACACCGTCCGGGCGAAGGACGGGTTCATCCGGCGCCAGGATACTGGTGCCGATGTATTCGTGCATCGCTCAGGGATCGCTGCTTCCTTTTCATGGCGCCCCTCCCTCTCGTTAGGCCAGGGCGAGACGATCGATTTCCATATCATCCAGACACCGATGGGTCCCGAGGATAAGGGCGTCACCGGGCCGAGAGGTGCGGCTGTGCAGGGCACTGCCCATGCACAGCGGCGCCCCACGGCCCGAGGACGCCAGCCTGATGATCCCCGATGTCCTGGAGGTGTGGACACGATCGTCACTATGTGCACTGCGACTGCGAAGGCATTCTGCGGCGATGATAAGGCGGCGCTGCTCGTTCTACTCCCCCAAATCTTTGAGAAGAACGGGCTGCCGCGCCTTGTCATCCCTCAGAGGTTCGCTCGTGATGCTCGGTCAGCCGCTCGTCAGGAGCGTCATACAACCACACTGCAACCTCCCAAACCCCGTACATCACCGCGGAAAAGGCTGCAGCTCGATGCTCCTCTAAACAGAGCGACTGCCTCCTCCTGCACCACCTCTTCCCCGCCCATGGACACCGACGATGATTACCGCCCGCCGTCAGTAGCTGAGGGAAAGGCCGCCTCTCCCGTCCTTTCTATCCTTCAGGACGAAGGTGACCACACCTCCCCCTCACCACTTCCTGCTGCTGTCGTCAACCTCCAGTCCACGGAGGAGGCACGTACCTCTCCCTCTCCACCACCGATATCAAAGAGGAAGAGGAAGATGGGGAAACAGCCAAGACCACCGCCACCAGCCGAGATGGATACTGAAGGCACTGCACCCTCCACATCCACAGTTCCCGACCTTGACCTCAACGCTCGCAAGACCATCAACAGAACAGAGATAAATAACATCATCAAGACGGACCTTGACCCGGACATACTCTTGGGACGTCTCAAAGAGACAGACCCACACTTATTTTCAAAATTAACCAGCCCCAGCAGTTCTTCGCAGAAGACGCTCCACGTCACTTCAGCTAACTCTGGTGGGGATCTGGTGAAAAAAAAAAAAGACCATCCCTCCGTGTCCCCGCCACCTTCGCCAAATATATGGGGACATCGGCTGTAGCTTAAAAAAGGCTTCCCCTCACCCCCAGCCACCCTCGCCAGATATTACTCGGTGTCATATTGGCATCATCTCATCGAACACAAGGCCTCAGAAACACATAAAGGCGTGCTTGATATCTTGCTGAAGAAAATACTCTCTGATATGACACCCACTGATAAAGTGAAGAGAACATTGTGAGTGCTTCATTGTTTTGGACTGTCCCAAGGATAGGAGAAGGAAACGAGGAAAAACATTAATCACATTGGATCCACATACGTTACAGTGAAACATTAACCAAATGATCCCCCAAACTACACCAAAAGTCTTCAGTGACCTTTATTATTGCGTTTTATAATAATGAAGAATGAGAGAGAGAGGGAGAGACAGATAGACAGAGAGACAGTTTATAAGTATATCTGACTTGTTTCAGTTACGTGTGTGTGTGTATGTGTGTGTGTGTGTGTGTGTGTGTGTGTGTGTGTGTGTGTGTGTGTGTGTGTGTGTGTGTGTGTGTGTGTGTGTGTGTGTGTGTGTGTGTGACTCTTTGGTCTTGTAGTATGTAAGTCTTGAGTTTTGGTTAAAGTTATTGTGCTAATCGAATAGCAGGAGGACTTGAAGATGAATACAGAGACTTGAACTTGATTTACTATCTTCAAAGGAAGTCTAAGTTGAGCAGAGTATGTAGTACATAGGGACGTGATTTACTAAGTGTCGTCGGACCCCTCTTCTTATTTCATCTCTCCAAAACACCCCCCAAGAAAATGCCGTTTCTGGACCCAACTCAAAGTTAGTGGACCCACAGTGATTGCATGATTCATGCTCAGTTTCAGTATAAATGTATGTCAGGTTTCGAAGTTCTGTAACATAAAATCATACATGTATCATGAATCCATACAAAAATTGTCCATAGTTTTGGTATAGCAGACAAGTGCCTTTGCGAACACACTTACCCTGCCAAAGACGTAGCGCTGTCATTGCCAAATTTTGCCATCACAGAAATACATGTGACCAAAACACTCCCTCAGAGGACATCATACTAGTCTATTTAAAATATCAACTTGTTCATGCACTCCGACAAACACATCTACAGTACGTTAAGTCTCGAATGAGATTTCAAAACTTTACCTGTTCAGCCACCGACATTTCGCTAACGAAGGAATCGCACAAGAACTAAAGTGGCCAGAGCACCAACTCAGAGGATATAAATTTATACCAAACTTGGAATTTCAGCTACTTGACCCCCAGTGATTGTGTGATAAATTTCTTTTAAAAGTCTGAAGTATACAAACATAAACACGAACTCATTGGCATGGATAAATTATGGCCACATGTTCGACCCACAGTCACAGATCTATTTTGACATGAACTGCCCTCACCAGAGACACTCCCTCCTGATTTCTAAGTTCCGGGTATCACTCTGAGGAGAAAGCGGGCCCCGGCCATGGACCCCATACAGACTAGTGCAGATACAGACATGCTTGTCATCTGATTTCCTATTTAACCCTATCACCTGGGGAAATTGTTCTGAATTTATTCCAGCCATCACTAAGGGATTATATATAGACCTGGGGAGACTTTTCTCCCCTGGTTATCTATCCCCTCCGCTGACCCCGTAACCGTAAAAGCTCTGTCCTAAGCTGAGAAAAAAAAATCTTCATTGTTGTCATTCTTATTTAAATTTTTTTTTCATTTCTTGATCACATTCATTTTACAGTCTAAATCGACAATTCTTTTTCATAAGCTGGTTCGGAAGTAGAGTGTTTATTACTGATCAGCTGTAAAACGGTTTACATGGCTTTTGGTAATGATCTCGAGACGTGTAAGTGAGCCATTTACCGTAGCTTCGCGAGCCGTGATTTATTTATTTTTTTATACTCATTGTTAACCTGTTTAGTTTAAAGACGGATTTTTTCTTGCTTGCTCTTTCTACGCGATGTTATTCTATATGAAAGAACGTCCCTGTTGTGGAAGAGATAGTTAAGGTTCTACTTAATCATTCTAGTTAGGGAAATTTATCCAATAGTAAATAAAATCGTCGGTGAATGACATAGATAAAATATGAATAAACCGATACATCATCTGACTCAGCTTAACCTGGCGGAGATTCTCGTATTTTTCCAAGTTCATTTCCTGTAGTTCGGTGGCAGAATTTGACAATACAACGACACAAAATCCTTATCATTGCACTTTTTGTGACTCACCATAGTTTTCTTGTGTTAATCTCTTCTTAAAACTTTGCTTTTCTGATGCCAGGTGACAGTTTTAGACCAAGTTAAGTGAAAAGAGTATATTTGCAATCCATGTTTTTTTTTTTTATGCGAGGAAGAAGGAACCAAAGGCCATGAGCCCGCAGGAACACTTCCCTCCAAGAGAAAAACAAAATACAATAGAGAGCCAAATTCAAGATCCGATCATTTTGAGATGCCTGGATACACTGCGTTTGAAAGACTGGAGATCATAGGCAGCAGGAAATACAGACAGAGGGAGACAGTTCCAGAACTGACCTGTTGCATAAATGAAAGACTGGGAGTAACGGTTAACTCTTGCATTAGAGAGTTGGACAGAAAAGGGATGAGAGTTTGCTGCCAGACGGGTGCTACGCGCCCGTCGTAGAGGTGGAGGAATGCAAGCAGAGAGTTCAGAGGAGCAGTGACCATTAAAGTAGCGATAGAAAAGAGATAAAGATGCAACAGTGCGGTGAAGAGACAGAGGTTGAAGGGAGTCGGTAAGAGGAGGAGAGTTAATGAGACGAAAAGCCTTTGACTCCACCCTATTGAGAAGAGCTGTATGTGGGGAGCCTCCCCACACATGAGAGTTGTACTCCACACAGGGGCGGATAAAACCCCTGTATAGAGTCAACAATTGGGCAGGGGTAAAGAAAGAGCGGAGTCGGCTTAGCACACCCAATCTCTTGGAAGCAGATTTTACAAGATGTGTAATATGATCTTTCCAAGATAAGTCCCGAGTAAATGAAACCCCAAGCATGTTCAAGGATGATGCAGGATTAAGCTGAATATTATTAAACATTAGTGGGTATACCTGTGGCAGATTTTGTTGGGTTGATAGGTGTAAGAACTGAGTCTTAGATGCATTAAAATCAACCATATTATTTTTACCCCAGTCAGAGATACCAGCCAAGTCAGATATTAGGTGTGCCATAGCCTCATCCATTGTTTGTTGAAGTAACTGTTGAGATGGGCGTTGCGGGAACCGAATGGAAAGGTGAAGGGTGGAGTTATCAACGTATAATTGGATAGGGTTAGATGTACAGCTTAAGAGATCATTGATGAATAAAAGGAAGAGAGTTGGTGATAGGACAGAGCCCTGAGGAACACAACTGTTGATAGATCTAGGAGAAGAACGATGGCCATCTACAACAGCAGCTATAGAACGACCAGAAAGGAAGCTAGCTATGAAGGCACAAATACAAGGATAGAAAGCGTAGGAGGGCAGTTTCGAAATTAAAGATTTATGCCAGACTCGATCGAAAGCCTTTGAGATGTCAACTGCAATGGCAAAGCTTTCGCCAAAGTCCCGAAAAGAGGATGACCAGGACTCTGAAAGGTAGGTGAGAAGATCGTCAATGGAGCGTCCCTGACGGAACCCGTACTGACGATCGGAAAGAAGGTTGTGATAGGAAAGATGCCTTAAAATTTTTCTATTGAGAATTGACTCGAAAACTTTTGAAATACAGGACGTTAAAGCAATTGGACGATAGCTGGAGGGTTGGGAGTGGTCACCCTTCTTTGGGACTGGCTGAATGAGAGCAAACTTCCAGCAAGAAGGAAAGGTACAAGTTGACAGACAAAGGCGAAAGAGTTTGCCTAGGCAGGGTGTAAGCACAGAAGCACAGTTCTTGAGAACAACAGGAGGGACCCCATCAGGCCCACTTGCCAAGAAAATGAGTCCATCAGAGACGCTGGAGGGAGAAGGATGAGGAAGAAAAAGGAGAGGAGGAGGAGGAAGAGGGAGTGGGGGATGGTGGAGTACGAATACTGTTTGACAAAGTATTGATATAAACAAATAAAATATAAGAAATGTAAAAATCGAAAAGAGAAACGCCTATAAATTCTCGAAACTATGTATGCATGAATTGCAAGTGAAACAAGAAACAGACAAGAAGGATGACCTGACCGAAATAAAATAGTTAAAATAAACAAGAAATACGGTGATTAGTTAATAAAAGTTTCGGCGACAGAACTCAGAAATGATTTGCGAGTAAAAATGGAAACAGGGAGGTAAGATAAACTTTAAGTTTGAAAAATACACTGGTGATGAAAAAAAAAAAAAAAAAAAGTGTATAAAGAGCGAATGCAGGAAGGGATACGACTAATGAGAAACGGAGGACAAGGAAAGAATGCAAGAAAGGAAGGTTGGATCGAAAACACTGATTATGCAAAACAGAGATATTATATACCACACAAAAACCATAGTATGGAAAGAAAAACGGACGCTAGGTATAAACTCTGACGATTTTTGGTGGGAAAGTACGTTTGGTGAAAAAAGCGGGAAATTGGTGAGTCTTCATTACAAATTCAGCGTCGACTTTGGGGGGTTTGTGAAAGACGAGTGAAGAATGTCGATAAAACAAAAATCAGTGCTATACACACACACACACACACACACACACACACACACACACAAACACAGACGTCCTTTCTATTCTTCTGGACGGAGGTGACCACACCTCCCCCTCACCACTTCCTGCTGCTGTCGTCAACCTCCAGTCCACGGAGGAGGCACGTACCTCTCCCTCTCCACCACCGATATCAAAGAGGAAGAGGAAGATCGGGAAACAGCCAAGACCACCGCCACCAGCCGAGATCGATACTGAAGGCACTGCACCCTCCACATCCACAGTTCCCGACCGTGACCTCAACGCTCGCAAGACCATCAACAGAATAGAGATAAATAACATCATCAAGACGGACCTTGACCCGGACATACTCTTGGGACGTCTCAAAGAGACAGACCCACAATTATTTTCAAAATTAACCAGCCCCATCAGTTCTTCGAAGAGGACGCTCCACGTCACTTAAGCTAACTCTGGCGGGGATCTGGTTAAAAAAAAAAAAAAAGACCATCCCTCCGTGTCCCCGCCACCTTCGCCTAATATATGGGGATATCGGCTGTAGCTTAAAAAAGGTTTACCCTCACCCCCAGCCACCCTTGCCAGATATTACTCGGTGTCATATTGGCATCATCTCATCGAACACAAGGCCTCAGAAACACATAAAGGCGTGCTTGATATCTTGCTGAAGAAAATACTCTCTGATATGACACCCACTGATAAAGTGAAGAGAACATTGTGAGTGCTTCATTGTTTTGGACTGTCCCAAGGATAGGAGAAGGAAACGAGGAAAAACATTAATCACATTGGATCCACATACGTTACAGTGAAACATTAACCAAATGATCCCCCAAACTAGACCAAAAGTCTTCAGTGACCTTTATTATTGCCTTTTATAATAATGAAGAATGAGAGAGAGAGGGAGAGACAGACAGACAGAGAGACAGTTTATAAGTATATCTGACTTGTTTCAGTTTCATGTGTGTGTGTGTGTGTGTGTGTGTGTGTGTGTGTGTGTGTGTGTGTGTGTGTGACTCTTTGGTCTTTTAGTATGTAAGTCTTGAGTTTTGGTTAAAGTTATTGTGCTAATCGAATAGCAGGAGGACTTAAAGATGACAACAGGGAGTTGAACTTGATTTACTATCTTCAAAGAAAGTCTTCGTTGAGCAGAGTATGTAGTACATAGGGACGTGATTTACTAAGTGTCGTCGGACTCCTCTTCTTATTTCATCTCTCCAAAACACCTACTCAAGAAAATGCCGTTTCTGGACCCAGCTCAAAATTATGTAAGTTAGTGGACCTACAGTGATTGCATGACTCATGCTCAGTTTTCAGTATAAATGTATGTCAGGTTTTGAAATTCTGTAAAATAAAAACAGACATGTATCATGAATCCATACAAAAATTGTCCATAGTTCTGGTATAGCAGACAAATGCCTTTGCGAACACACTTACCCTGCCAAAGACGTAGCGCTGTCATTGCCAAATTTTGCCATCACAGAAATACATGTGACCAAAACACATCATACTAGTCTATTTAAAATATCAACTTGTTCATGCACGCTGACAAACACATCTACAGTACGTTAAGTCTCGAATGAGATTTCAAAACTTTACCTGTTCAGCCACCGACATTTCGCTAACGAGGGAATCGCACAAGAACTAAAGTGGCCAGAGCACCAACTCAGAGGATATAAATTTATACCAAACTTGGAATTTCAGCTACTTGACCCCCAGTGATTGTGTGATAAATTTCTTTTAAAAGTCTGAAGTATACAAACTTAAACACGAACTCATTGGCATAGACAAATTGTAGTCACATGTTCGACCCACAGTCACAGATCTATTTTGACATGAACTGCCCTCACCAGAGACACTCCCTCCTGATTTCTAAGTTCCGGGTATCACTCTGAGGAGAAAGCGGGCCCCGGCCATGGACCCCATACGGAGTAGTGCAGATACAGACATGCTTGTCATCTGGTTTCCTATTTAACCTTATCACCTGGGGAAATTGTTCTGAATTTATTCCAGCCATCACTAAGGGATTATATATAGACCTGGGGAGACTTTTCTCCCCTGGTTATCTATCCCCTCCGCTGACCCCGTAACCGTAAAAGCTTTGTCATAAGCTGGGGAAAAAAAATCTTCATTGTTGTCATTCTTATTTAAATATTTTTTCATTTCTTGATCACATTCATTTTACAGTCTAAATCGACAATTCTTTTTCATAAGCTGGTTCGGAAGTAGAGTGTTTATTACTGATATGCTGTAAAACGGTTTACATGGCTTTTGGTAATGATCTCCAGACGTGTAAGTGAGCCATTTACCGTAGCTTAGCGAGCCGTGATTTATTTATTATTTTATACTCATTGTTAACCTGTTTAGTTTAAAGACGGATTTTTTTGTTGTTTGCTGTCTCTACGCGATGTTATTCTATATGGAAGAACGTCCCTGCTGTGAAAGAGATAGTTAAGGTTCTACTTCATCATTCTAGTTAGAGAAATTTATCCAATAGTAAATAAAATCGTCGGTGAATGACATAGATAAAATATGAATAAACCGATACATCATCTGACTCAGCTTAACCCGGCGGAGATTCTCGTATTTTTCCAAGTTCATTTCCTGTAGTTCGGTGACAGAATTTGACAATACAACGACACAAAATCCTTATCATTGCACTTTTTGTAACTCACCATAGTTTTCTTGTGTTAATCTCCTCTTAAAACTTCGCTTTTTGATGCCAGGTGACAGTTTTAGACTAGGTTAAGTGAAAAGAGTATATTTACAATCCATGTTTTTTTTTTTTTTATGCGAGGAAGAAGGAACCAAAGGCCATGAGCCCGCAGGAACACTTCCCTCCAAGAGAAAAACAAAATACAATAGAGAGCCAAATTCAAGATCCGATCATTTTGAGATGCCTGGATACACTGCGTTTGAAAGACTGGAGATCATAGGCAGCAGGAAATACAGAAAGAGGGAGACAGTTCCAGAACTGACCTGTTGCATAAATGAAAGACTGGGAGTAACGGTTAACTCTTGCATTAGAGAGTTGGACAGAAAAGGGATGAGAGTTTGCTGCCAGACGGGTGCTACGCGCCCGTCGTAGAGGTGGAGGAATGCAAGCAGAGAGTTCAGAGGAGCAGTGACCATTAAAGTAGCGATAGAAAAGAGATAAAGATGCAAAAGTGCGGTGAAGAGACAGAGGTTGAAGGGAGTCGGTACGAAGACTAGAGTTAATGAGACGAAAAGCCTTTGACTCCACCCTATTGAGAAGAGCTTTATGTGGGGGGCCTCCCCACACATGAGAGTTGTACTCCACACAGGGGCGGATAAAACCCCTGTATAAAGTCAACAATTTTCCAGGGGGAAAGAAAGAGCGGAGTCGCCTTAGCACACCTAATCTCTTGGAAACAGACTTTACAAGAGATGTAATATGATCTTTCCAAGATAAATCCCGCGTAAATGAAACCCCAAGCATGGTCAAGGATGATGCGGGATTAAGATGAATATTATTAAACATTAGTGGGTATACCTGTGGAAAATTTTGTCACGTTGATAGGTGTAAGAACTGAGTCTTAGATGCATTAAAATCAACCATATTATTTTTACCCCAGTCAGAGATACCAGCCAAGTCAGACATTAGGTGTGCCATAGCCTCATCCCTTGTTGGTTGAAGTAACTGTTGACATGGGCGTTGCGAGAACCGAATGGAAAGGTGAAGGCTGGAGTCATCAGCGTATGAGTGGATAGGGTTAGATGTACAGCTTAAGAGATCATTGATGAATAAAAGGAAGAGAGTTGGTCATAGAACAGAGCCCTGAGGAACACCACTGTTGATAGATCTAGGAGAAGAACGATGGCCGTTTACAACAGCGGCTATAGAACGACCAGTAAGGAAGCTAGCGATCAAGGCACAGATAGAAGGATAGAAAGCGTAGGAGGGCAGTTTGGAAATTAAAGATTTATGCCAGACTCGATTGAAAGCCTTTGAGATGTCGATTGCAATGGCAAAGCTGTCGCCAAAGTCCCGAAAGGAGGATGACCAGGACTCTGAAAGTTAGGTGAGAAGATCGTCCATATAGCGTCCCTGACGGAACCCGTACTGACGATCGGAGAGAAGGTTGTGACAGGAAATATGCCTTAAAATTTTTCTATTGAGAATTGACTCGAAAACTTTTGAAATACAGGACGTTAAAGCAATTGGACGATAGCTGGAGGGTTGGGAGTGGTCACCTTTCTTTGGGACTGGCTGAATGAGAGCAAACTTCTAGCAAGAAGGAAAGGTACAAGTTGACAGACAAACGCGAAAGTTTGCCTAAGCAGGGTTTAAGCACAGAAGCACAGTTCTTGAGAACAACAGGACGGACCCCATCAGGCCCACTTGCCAAGTAAATGATTCCATCAGAGACGCTGGAGGGAGAAGGATGAGGAAGAAAAAGGAGAGGAGGAGGAGGAAAAGGAAGTGGGACATGGTGGAGTACGACTACTGTATGACAAAGTAATCATATAAAACACATAAAATATATGAAATGTAAAAATCGAAAAGAGAAACACCTATAAATTCTCGAAACTATGTATGCATGAATTCCAAGTGAAACAAGAAACAGACAAGAAGGATGACCTGACCGAAATAAAATAGTTAAAATAAGCAAGGAATACGGTGATTAGTTAATAAAAGTTTCGGCGACAGAACTCAGAAATGATATGCGAGTAAAAATGGAAACAGGGAGGTAAGACAAACTTTAAGTTTGAAAAATACACTGGTGATGAAAAAAAAAAAAAAAAAAGTGTATAAAGAGCGAATGCAGGAAGGAATACGACTAATGAGAAACGGAGGACAAGGAAAGAATGCAAGAAAGGAAGGTTGGATCGAGAACACTGATTATGCAAAACAGAGATATTATATACCACACAAAAACCACAGTATGGAAAGAAGAAAGGACGCTAGGTATAAACTCTGACGATTTTTAGTGGGAAAGTACGTTTGGTGAAAAAAGCGGGAAATTGGTGAGTCTTCATTACAAATTCAGCGTCGACTTTGGGGGGTTTATGAAAGACGAGTGAAGAATGTCGATACAAAAAAAATCAGTGCTATACACACACACACACACACACACACACACACATACACAGAAGGTATCTTGGTTCCAGGCGATAATTACTTGTACCATTTGTGATGCGTGCTCAAAATTGACACACACACACACACACACACACACACACACACACACACACACACACACACACACACACACACACACACAGACTGTGTTTTGTAGTTGCCGGATGATAATTAGTTTGTGCCATTTGTGATGCGTGCTTATAGGCTGAAAGTCGTCAATACTAGAACAGGGTGTGGAATAGATAATAATTATGTATAGGTATCTCTCTCTCTCTCTCTCTCTCTCTCTCTCTCTCTCTCTCTCTCTCTCTCTCTCTCTCTCTCTCTTTGTGTGTCTATCTATCGATAGATAGATACATAAATAGATGAAGGATTAAAAAAATAGTTACAGGTATAGATACAGAAATTTTGATGAATATATGTATATGTTCTGATTTTGCAGTGCGTATATATGCACTTTTCCATCGTTACTGTTTCTCTGCATATCTGTCTATCTTGTCTGTCGACAGATAATTAAAATTTACAGATAGATATAGATATAGACACATATGTATAGATATATAGATGTATATACATCTCATGGTTTGACCATTCATATATCGTTACTGACAGTAATCAGGTTCATCTCTTCAGTACGGTGACCTTTTGAATATTTTAACACCTTCAGTCTGATGGGGCTTCACCAATGTTTTTCTTTAAACTCTGGGCGATTTTATTCAGTTTAGGAAAGACCTCTCGTTTCAAAATAATTAATGAAAGTTATAGAGGTAACCTCTCTGCCTACAAAATCTCTCCCAAGCAGAATAAACTTTACTGGCAGTAGTAAGAATAATTCGATGGTAGTGGATTCAGGAGGGTTGCTCCTGCTATGGAAGACGATTTTTCTCAGAAGTGCTTCCTACTAGAGATGAGGGCTAGTGAGGCCTATATAGAATGTGTTGCATAAAAAACAAAAAAAATCCTGCTCTGAATAGAAGTGTCTGGAAGTAACAACAATACAGTCAAAAGACCAGTACAGTATATTGATGTTTTGATACTCATGCTCGTTTGACTCGCTCTTGCCTGAACAGAATAATTTGGTGTTAGCTGGAATACAAGATTACAGTTACCACTTGTTCCTACTATGAGATGATTGCAGCCTCCTCCCATGTACTTCTTAACCAATTTTCACTGGTTATCTACTTTTAACCCGCCCCGTCCCCTCAATGTATGGGTACGTTGCAACGATTTGCATTTGCCAGTCCCGGCGACGTACCAGTACGTCGTGCAATTGCAATTTGCATAATTTTGACAATTTTCAAATTTCGCCCTTGATTTGTGGTACGTACCCTCGCCTGACATTCCCCTACCTGCCACCAGGCGGGGACACTCGGCGACCCCGCGCGACCTGCGCTAGCCCACCACTCGTCCACTCACCTGGTAGCCACGGTCCTGCTCAGACATGGCTAAGAGAGGTCTCTCAGACAGCGAAATTCAAGTCGCCCTGGACACCTTTACATGCAACAGTGATTCCCCACTGGACGACGAGGATATGGACAAGGATTATGTGCAGCCAGAGGAGGAAGAAACCACCAGCAGTGACGAGGAAGTTCCGTCTCCCAGGAAGCGGCAGTACGTGACTTATCGTGCTGCTAGAGATGGGCAGGAGGCAAAGAAGGCACGTGGTATATCCTATCCCTATCCCCAGCGTGATTTGGAACCAGAATTCGAGGACGAGGACGAGGACGGAGCCATGGGACGTGCTGCCACGTGGTATGGACGGGAGGTGATTACACATCGTGGCCCAGAGTGCACACCACGTCGTATGAGCAGGTATGGGCCTAGCATTCTGTTTGGGGAGCTAGGAAGTCAAGTGGAGGGAGTGGGGAGTGAAAGGAAAAGTCCAAGGAGGATTTTTGAAAGTGAGAGTGACATGAGTGAGTCATTGCTCTCCCTACGTAGTGTGAGGCAGCGTAGTGGATCACGTGGGCCAGTGCGGGTGCGTTCCTTATCACGTGGGGTTGTGAGGGAGGGGGAAGGTGGGGAGGAACCACTCCAAAGCACGTCTTATGCTCCCCAATATCCCCTAACACGTGGTCGAGCTAGGTTGCGTGAGAGAGCACGTGGTGTTGTAATGGAGGGGGAAGGTGGGGAGGAACCACTCCCCAGCACGTCTTCTGCTCCCCAATATTCCCCTATTTCATCCCCACAGCCCCCCCAATGTTCCTCAAGGCCGTAAGGGTAAGGGAAAGGGAGAGGGTAAAGGCAGAGGGAAGAGGAGTGACAGTGGGCAACCCCTCCGCACTCCTTCTCCCCCACTTCCCCAACCAGGATCTCCTCCCCACCCAGACGAAGACGGTGATGGGGCTGATGGGGACGAGGGATTTGTGTCGTGGGATTGGGAGGATGGGAGTGATTTTTCTCCCCTCATTCACCCCTTCACTGAACAGGGGCGATCTGGCTGCATTGCACCAGGAATTCACCGTAATTCCACCAGGTTTGATTTTTTCCACCTGTTTTTCAGTGAGGCATTTGTTGATCAGATTGTATACCAAACAAACCTGTTTGCAAGCGCCCAGCGCCTAGAGAGTGAAAGATTGGGAACAAGGAGTAGGAGTTCTATGATCTATGATTACCCTGTCTCCCTTCTAGAAATGTTCTTATTTTTTGCCCTGGTCCTTTTGATGGGTATTATAAGAAAGAATAGAATTCCTGCTTACTGGACTAGGGACCCTGTTATGTTTACCCCAATATTTGGTCAAGTAATGAGCCGTAATCGGTTTCAACAAATTCTAAGTCGCCTCCATTTTTATGATGCTCATGACCCTGCAAATGCAAACAACACTGATAAAATGATGCGAATTCGGTTGGTCTTTGATCACCTCAGGCAAACCTTTCGTTCCTCATTCTATCCCTATAGAGACCTCGTCATAGACGAGAGTCTCGTGTTGTGGAGAGGCAATCTTTCATTCAGACAGTATATACCCAGCAAAAGGCACCGTTTTGGGTTCAAGATCTTTGTTATGTGCGACTGTAGGACTGGATACGTGCAAGACATAGTCTTGTACACCGGTGCACAGACAGACATAATAGAAGATCGAAGTATTGGACTGTCGGGAGCAGTGGTAAAGACGATGATAGAAGACTACCTTCATCGTAGTCACGTTCTCTACCTCGACAATTGGTACACTAGCCCTCTTCTCGCTCGTTATCTTCACACACATGAAACGGGAGTCTGTGGAACCGTAAAGGTGAACCGGCGTCACATGGCCAAGGTAGGGCGGAAACTTGCAAGGAATGAGGTTGTCTTCTTCAAAACCAACAACATCCTTGCAACAATGTGGAACCACAACAGAGAAGTAAGCCTCATGTCCACGGTTCACCGCCCCTTGATGCACCATACTGATTCAGTAGATTACCGTACCGAGAGCAGGCGTCGTGTTTGGAAACCTGAGTGTGTTATGGATTACAATATAAACATGCGCCTCGTGGACCAGTCAGACTCCATGATATCGACGGTTGAGTGTGCCAGGACCACGATGAAGTGGTATAAAAAACTGTTCTTTCACTTGCTAGATATCACTGCTCTGAATTACCACCACCTTCACGCCATGACCACAGGAGTTCAGGAAACATTTGAAGGGTTTGTGAGGGAGCTCACAAGAGAAATCTTTGCAAAGTATGCTGTTGAAAGGCCCCAACATCGCACCCGCACTGCCCATATTGCCCAAACTCCCCAGAGAATATCCGGCCGCCATTTCCCCGCTCCTATCCCTCCCCAGCCAAACAGACCTAGGCCCCAACGCAGGTGTTAGGTGTGCAGTAATTCCCAGGTGAGACTCACGACACAGAGGAAGGACACCCGCTATGAGTGCGTGCAGTGTGACGTGGGTCTCTGTATTCACCCATGTTTTAGTGAATATCACACGTTGATGCAATTTTAGTATGGTGTGAATGCGAAAGGACGCTGAAATTATGAGGTAAATGCGACAGACAGACGCTCAGTGAAATTATCAGTCATGTTGATCTCCAAATATTAGTATAAATGCATACGGGTAGAACATAAGTGAAAACATTCTATGTAAGTATATAAATCTGCCCTAAATTGAAACTTACATAGCCAGGGTTTTACGATGCGATATTCTGTCGCTCAGTGCAATAAATACGGCCTGTAATTATATAATTATTATTATGGGAAATTCTTACGGGTATAATATAAGTTCAAATTATTGTATGTGATGAAATATATTCTAAGTCAAATATTCATAGCGTGTGTATAGAGATGCGATTTCCTGACGCTCAGTTGAATGAGTAACGCACGTATTAGTCAAAATAAAAGTCAGCAAGTGATAAAGTGAATAATTAGTATATAAGTGTGTGGGTGCATTAGTATATAAGTGTGTGAGTATTATGTTTGTCGAAACATTCCTTGCGAGGGTATTTTCAGGCGATATTCTCACGCTCACTTGAATAAATAATGGCAGTAAGTATGTACAGTGCATTATAGGGGTGTAAACGTGTGTAATGTAAGTGGGAAATTATAAGTGGAGTGAATAAATAAAGTAGATGATGAAACACGAGTGTTTGAGATCGTGGTTGCTACGTGAATATGCGCTAGCATATCGCTAAATGCCCTCGTAATGAATGAAAATAATTTAAAACCTTTACAGTGGTGGAGGAAAGGTTCTATGTAAAGGGGAAAATAATTGGAAAGTGATAAAAGAATTTGGTATGCTGAAATACGAGTCATAGCGAGTGCGCTTACTAAGCTGATGTGCGCTATACTTATGCTGCATGTCATCATAATGAATGAAAACATCTGAAAACACTTACAAACAGTTGTAATTGGTAAAATGTCATTGAAACAGAAGTATACAAGTAGATAAAATGATAGGTTGACTCATACAATACACTTAGCATATAGCATGTTACGACTCGGACAAAACTCGCTATGCTCGCGCGATGGTACAATGCTTATTTTTCATATATATGTGTCTGAAATCCATTATATTGTTACTGTTATTGTTTATTAGTTCAAATTCAATAAATATAGAGGTGTTGTGTGTTGTTTCTCCCATTATTCCATACCATAGAAAACGTAAACGCATATCCAGCCCATTACAGAACACCATACCTGAGGGGGGGAACTGAACCTGTACGGACCACTTATAGACGGCGGGAACCACTCTCTTTGTGATTTTCCTTCGTTTCTCGACCTAAGCAGAAGTTTTAGCAAAAAAAATTTTCCAAAAAGGCTCGGGACTGGGGGATGTCATAGGTGCGGAAAACCTCGGGACGTGACGGGTTAAATCTTACTTCTCCAGTCAGATGACGGGCTTTCTTATATTGCTAGTCAGACGATTTCATTCAGCTGAATGGAGAGATCTAGTAGTTGAGTGGCAGTTCAAGTCTAGCAGCGGTAGCAGCAACATCTTCTCTCTCCAGCATGGTCTCTTCTGCCACAGCTCATGACCCGTTGAGAAGGGCTGATAGTGGCAGCATCCAGCCTGAAGGAGGAGTGCAGACCATCACTGTGAAGTCGTACAGTGTCCGGGCGAAGGACGGGTTCATCAGGCGCCAGGATACTGGTGCCGATGTATTCATGCATCGCTCAGGGATCGCTGCTCCCTCTTCATGGCGCCCCTCGCTCTCGTTAGGCTAGGATGAGACGGTCGATTTCCATATCATCCAGACACCGCAGGATCCCGAGGCAAAGGGCGTCACCGGGCCGAGAGGTGAGGCTGTGCAGGGCACTGCCCATGCACAGCGGCGCCCCACGGCCCGAGGACGCCAGCCTGATGATCCTGATGTCCTGGAGGTGTGGACACGATCGTCGCTATGTGCATTGCGACTGCAAAGGCATTCTGCAGCGATGATAAGGCGGCGCTGCTCGTTCTACTCCCCCAAATCTTTGAGAAGAACAGGCTGCCGCGCCTTGTCATCCCTCAGAGCTTCGCTCGTGATGCTCAGCCAGCCCCTCGTCAGGAGCGTCATACAACCACACTACAAACTCCCAAACCCCGCACAACACCGCGGAAAAGGCTGCAGCTCGACGCTCCTCTAAACAGAGCAACTGCGTCCTCCTGCACCACCTCTACCCCGGCCATGGACACCGACGATGATTGCCGACCGCCGTCAGCAGCTGATGGAAGGGCCGCCTCTCCCGTCCTTTCTATCCTTCAGGACGAAGGTGACCACAGCTCCCCCTCACCACTTCCTGCTGCTGTCGTGAACCTCCAGTCCACTGAGGAGGCACGTACCTCTCCCTCGCCACCACCGATATCAAAGAGGAAGAGGAAGATGGGGAAACAGCCAAGACCACCACTACAAGCCGAGATGGATACTGAAAGCACTGCACCTTACACATCCACAGTTCCCGACCTTTACCTCAATGCTCACAAGACCATCAACAGAACAGAGATAAATAACATCATCAAGACGACCCTAGACCTGGACATACTCTTGGTTCGTCTCAAAGAGACAGACCCACAATTATTTTCAAAATTAACCAGCCCCAGCAGTTCTTCGTAGAGGACGCTCCACGTCGCTTCAGCTAACTCTGGCGGGCTCTCCACACTGAGCCCGGGTCCATACTACTACAGTTGGACGAATCTTTACAACAACTACAGTAGAGGGGCTACTGAAGGCTACATGCACGATGTCCAGGGAGTTAAGTCCGAAACTTTGGGATATTATAGGTGAGGGAAATGTATGCAAAAAATGTTTTATATAAACATATTCAAATCTCAGCCGTTACAGAGCTACAATTACTGATGACCTGATGGGCGAATTATGAAGGAGGCTATATTTTCCTAGAAGATCATCAATAATTGTCCCTCCGTAACGGTTGAGATTTGGACACATGCTCGTTCTGCTTAGAATTCCGTCATCTACCGATTCTCAAAGTTTTACACTTAACTCCCGGGACACCCTGTATAAGTTCCTAAGTTTGAAAAGTTTATCATAATCTGTATATAAAGGAAAACACAAAAAAGTTTTCACGAGCTGAAGAGATACATTTTGATAACCAACTTTATCCTACTTCAATTCATGCCATTTTTCTAACTGCGATCATTCTCTTCATAAGCCTCTCACCCTCTCGAATTCCTTCACTCCTCTTATTTACTCACTCAGTCTCTTACTCTTTCCCACTCTTGACCAAATAAACAGATGTCATTATTGGTCAACAGTGCAAGGCCTGTATTTGACGGGCGGACTGTTGCTTTAACGAGAGAGAGAGAGAGAGAGAGAGAGAGAGAGAGAGAGAGAGAGAGAGAGAGAGTAACGGCATATGTAGAGAATGTGGGGACAGGGGACTTGTTTAAAAAAAAAAAAAAACAAAGGCCATCCCTCCGCCTCCTCGCCACCTTCGTCAAATATATGGGGACATCGGCTGTAGCTTAAAAAAGGCTACCCCTCACCCCCAGCCACCCTCGCCAGACATTACTCGGTGTAATATTGGCATCATCTCATCGAACACAAGGCCTCAGAAACACATAAAGGCGTGCTTGATATCTTGCTGAAGAAAATACTCTCTGATATACCACCCACCGATAAAGTGAAGAGAACATTGTGAGTGCTTCATTGTTTTGGACTGTCCCAAGGATTGGAAAAGGAAAGGAGCAAAAACATTAATCACATTTGATCCACATACGTTACAGTGAAACATTAACCAAATGATCCTCAAAACTAGACGAAAAGTCTTCAGTGACCTTTATTATTACCTATTATAATAATGAAGAATGAGAGAGAGAGGGAGAGACAGACAGACAGAGAGACAGTTTATAAGTATATCTGACTTGTTTCAGTTACGTGTGTGTGTGTGTGTGTGTGTGTGTGTGTGTGTGTGTGTGTGTGTGTGTGTGTGTGTGACTCTTTGGTTTTGTAGTATGTACGTCTTGAGTTTTGGTTAAAGTTATTGGGCTAATCGAAGAGCAGGAGGACTTAAAGATGAATACAGGGAGTTGAATTTGATTTACTATCTTCAAAGAAAGTCTAAGTTGAGCAGAGTATGTAGTACACAGGGACGTGATTTACTAAGTGTCGTCGGACCTCTCTTCTTATTTCATCTCTCCAAAACACCCTCTCAAGAAAATATCGTTTCTCGACCCAACTCAAAATTATGTAAGTTAGTGGACCCACAGTGATTGCATGATTCATGCTCAGTTTCGGTATAAATTTATGTCAGGTTTCGAAGTTCTGTAACATAAAAAGATACATGTATCAAGAATCCATACAAAAATTGTCCATAGTTCTGGTATAGGAGACAAGTGCCTTTGCGAACACACTTACCCTTCCAAAGACGTAACGCTTTCATTGCCAAATTTTGCCATCACAGAAATACATGTGACCAAAACACTCCCTCAGAGGACATCATACTAGTCTATTTAAAATATCAACTTATTCATGCACGCCGACAAACACATCTACAGTACCTTAAGTCTTGAATGAGATTTCAAAACTCTACCTGTTCAGCCACCGACATTTCGCTAACGAAGGAATCGCACGAGAACTAAAGTGGCCAGAGCACCTACTCAGAGGATATAAATTTATACCAAACTTGGAATTTCAGCTACTTGACCCTCAGTGATTTTGTGATAAATTTCTTTTAAAAGTCTGAAGTATACAAACATAAACACGAACTCATTGATATGGTTAAATTATGGTCACATGTTCGACTCACAGTCACAGATCTATTTTGACATGAACTGCCCTCACCACAAAAACTCCCTCCAGATTTCTAAGTTCCGGGTATCACTCTGAGGAGAAAGCGGGCCCCGGCCATGGACCCCATACAGACTAGTGCAGATACAGACATGCTTGTCATCTGATTTCCTATTTAACCCTATCACCTGGGGAAATTGTTCTGAATTTATTCCACCCATCACTAAGGGATTATATATAGATCTGGGGAGACTTTTCTCCCCTGGTTATCTATCCCCTCCGCTAACCTCGTAACCGTAAAAGCTCTGTCCTAAGCTGAGAAAAAAAAATCTTCATTGTTGTCATTCTTGTTTAAAGCTTTTTTATTTCTTAATCACATTCATTTTACAGTCTAAATCGACAATACTTTTTCATGAGCTGATTCGGAAGTAGAGTGTTTATTACTGATCAGCTGTAAAACAGTTAACATGGCTTTTGTTAATGATCTCCAGACGTGTAAGTGAGCCATTTGCTGTAGCTTCGCGAGCCGTGATTTATTTATTTTTTTATACTCATTGTTAACCTGTTTAGTCTAAAGACGGATTGTTTGTTGCTTGCTGCCTCTACGAGATATTATTCTATATGAAAGAACGTCCCTGTTGGGGAAGAGATTGTGAAGGTTCTACTTAATCACTCTAGTTAGAAAAATTTATCCAATAGTAAATAAAATCGTCGGTGAATGACATAGATAAAATATGAATATACCGATACATCATCTGACTCAGCTGAACCTGGCGAAGATTCTCGTGTTTTTCCAAGTTCATTTCCTGTAGTTCGGTGGCAGAATTTGACAATACCACGACACAAAATCCTTATCATTGCACTTTTTGTGACTCACCATAGTTTTCTTGTGTTAATCTCTTCTTCAAACTTCGCTTTTATGATGTCAGGTGACAGTTTTAGACTAAGTTAAGTGAAAAGAGTATATTTGCAATCCATGTTTTTTTTTTTTTATGCGACAAAGAAGAAACCAAAGGCCATGAGCCCGCAGGAACAGTTCCCACCAAGAGAAAAACAAAATACAATACAGAGCCAAATTCAAGACACGATCATTTTAAGATGCCTGGACACACTTCGTTTGAAAGACTGGAGATCAGAGACAGCAGGAAATACAGACAGAGGGAGACAGTTCCAGAGCTGACCTGTTGCATAAATGAAAGACTGGGAGTAACGGTTAACTCTTGCATTAGAGAGTTGGACAGAAAAGGGATGAGAGTTTGCTGCCAGACGGGTGCTACGCGCCCGTCGTAGAGGTGGAGGAATGCAAACAGAGAGTTCAGAGGAGCAGTGACCATTAAAGTAGCGATAGAAAAGAGATAAAGATGCAACAGTGCGGCGAGGAGACAGAGGTTGAAGGGAGTCAATAAGAGGAGGAGAGTTAATGAGACGAAAAGCCTTTGACTCCACCCTATTGAGAAGAGTTGTATGTGGGGAGCCTCCCCAGACATGGGAGTTGTACTCCACACAGGGGCGGATAAAACCCCTGTATAGAGTCAACAATTGGGCAGGGGTAAAGAAAGAGCGGAGTCGGCTTAGCACACGCAATCTCTTGGAAGCAGATTTTACAAGAGATGTAATATGATCTTTCCAAGATAAGTTCCGAGTAAATGAAACCCCAAGCATGTTCAAGGATGATGCAGGATTAAGCTGAATATTATTAAACATTAGTGGGTATACCTGTGGAAGATTTTGTCAGGTTGATAGGTGTAAGAAGTGAGTCTTAGATGAATTAAAATCAACCATATTATTTTTACCCCAGTCAGAGATACCAGCCAAGTCAGACATTAGGTGTGCCATAGCCTCATACCTTGTTTGTTGAAGTAACTGTTGAGATGGGCGTTGCGGGAACCGAATGGAAAGGTGAAGGGTGGAGTCATCAGCGTATGAGTGGATAGGGTTAGATGTACAGCTTAGGAGATCATTGATGAATAAAAGGAAGAGAGTTGGTGATAGGACAGAGCCCTGAGGAACACCACTGTTGATAGATCTAGGAGAAGAACGATGGCCGTCTACAACAGCGGCTATAGAACGACCAGAAAGGAAGCTAGCGATGAAGGCACAGATAGAAGGATCGAAAGCGTAGGAGAGCAGTTTGGAAAGTAAAGATTTATGCCAGACTCGATCGAAAGCCTTTGAGATGACAAGTGGAATGGCAAAGCTTTCGCCAAAGTCCCGAAAGGATGATGACCAGGACTCTGAAACGTAGGTGAGAAGATCGTCAATGGAGCGTCCCTGACGGAACCCGTACTGACGATCGGAAAGAAGGTTGTGATAGGAAAGATGTCTTAAAATTTTTCTATTGAGAATTGACTCGAAACCTTTTGAAATACAGGACGTTAAAGCAATTGGACGATAGCTGGAGGGTTGGGAGTGGTCACCCTTGTTTGAGACTGGCTGAATGAGAGCAAACTTCCAGCAAGAAGGAAAGGTACAAGTTGACAGACAAACGCGAAAGAGTTTGCCTAGGCAGGGTGTAAGCACAGAAGCACAGTTCTTGAGAACAGCAGTAGGGACCCCATCAGGCCCACTTTGCCAAGTAAATGAGTCCATCATAGACGCTGGAGGGAGAAGGATGAGGAAGAAAAAGGAGAGGAGGAGGAGGAAGAGGGAGTGGGGCATGGTGGAGTAGGAATACTGTATGACAAAATAATGATATAAAACACATAAAGTATAAGAAATGTAAAAATCGAAAAGAGAAACGCCTATAAATTCTCAAAACTATGTATGCATGAACTGCAAGTGAAAGAAGAAACAGACAAGAAGGATGACCTGACCGAAATAAAATAGTTAAAATAAGCAAGAAATACGGTGATTAGTTAATAAAAGTTTCGGCGACAGAACTCAGAAATGATGTGCGAGTGAAAATGAAAACAGGGAGGTAAGATAAACTTTAAGTTTGAAAAGTACACTGGAGATAAAAAAAAAAAAAAAAAGTGTATAAAGAGCGAATGCAGGAAGGAATACGACTAATGAGAAACGGAGGACAAGGAAAGAATGCAAGAAAGGAAGGTTGGATCGAAAACACTGATTATGCAAAACATAGATATTATATACCACACAAAAACCACAGTATGGCAAGAAGAAAGGACGCTAGGTATAAACTCTGACGATTTTTGGTGGGAAAGTACATTGGGTTTAAAAAGCGGGGAAATGGTGAGTCTTCATTACACATTCAGAGTCGACTGTGGGGGATTTGTGAAAGACGAGTGAAGAATGTCGATAAAAAAAAAAAATCAGTGGTACACACACACACACACACACACACACACACACACACACACACACACACACACACACACACACACACACACACACACACACACACACACACACACACACACACACACACACACACACACACACACACACACACACACACACACACACACACACACACACACACACAGATGGTATCTTGGTTCCGTTCGATAATTACTTTTACCATTTGTGATGCGTGCTCAAAATTGACACAAAAACACACATACACACACACACACACACACACACACACACACACACACACACACACACAGACTGTGTTTTGTAGTTGCCGGTTGATAATTAGTTTGTGCCATTTGTGATGCGTGCTTATAGGCTGAAAGTCGTTAATACTAGAACAGGGTGTGGAATAGATAGTAATTAGGTATTGGTATCTCTCTCTCTCTCTCTCTCTCTCTCTCTCTCTCTCTCTCTCTCTCTCTCTCTCTCTCTCTCTCTCTCTCTCTCTCTCTCTCTCTCTATCTCTATCTATCTATCTATCTATCTGTCTATCTCTTTCTTTGTATGTCTATCTATCGATAGATAGATACATAAATAGATGGAGGTATAAAATAAATAGGTACAGGTATAGATACAGAAATATTGATGAATATATGTACATGTTCTGATTTTGCAGTGCGTACATATGCACTTTTTCCTTGTTACTGTTTCTCTGCATATCTGTCTATCTTGTCTGTCGACAGATAATTAAAATTTACAGATAGATATAGATACAGACACATGTGTATAGATATATAGATGTATATACATCTTATGGTTTGACCATGCATATATCGTTACTGACAGTAATCAGGTTCATCTCTTCAGTACGGTGACCTCTTGAATATTTTAACACATTCAGTCTGATGGGGCTTCACCAATGTTTTTCTTTTAACTCTGAGCGATTTTATTCAGTTTAGGAAAGACCTCTCGTTTCAAAAGAATTAATGAAAGTTGTAGAGGTAACCTCTCTGCCTACAAGATCTCTCCCAAGCACTATATACTTTACTGGCAGTAGTAAGAATAGTTCGAAGGTAGCGGATTCAGTAGGGTTGCTCCTGCTACGGAAGCCGATTTTACTCAGAGGTGCTCCCTACTAGAGACGGGGGCTAGTGAGGCCTAAAACGAATGTGTTGCGTAAAAAACAAAAAAAATCCTGATCTGAATAGAAGTGTCTGGAAGTAACAGCAATATAGTCAAAAGACCAGTACAGTATATTGATGCTTTGATACTCATGCTCGTTTGACTCGCTACTGCCTGAACAGAATAATTTGGTGTTTGCTGGAATACAAGACTATAATTACCACTTGTCCCTACTATGAGATGGTTGGCAGCCACCTCTCACGTACTTCTTAACCAATTTTCACTGATTATCTACTTTTAAATCGTACTTCTCCAGTCAGATGACGGGCTTTATTATATTGCTAGTCAGACGATTTCATTCAGCTTAATGGAGAGATCTAGTAGTTCAGGGGCAGTTCGAGTCCAGCAGCGGTAGCAGCAACATCATCTCTCTCCAGCATGGCCTCTTCTTCTGCCACAGCTCGCGACCAATTGAAGGGGGCTGATAGTGGCAGCATCGGGTCTGAAGGAGGAGTGCAGACCATCACCGTGAAGTGGTACAGCGTCCGGGCGAAGGACGGATTCATCCGGCGCCCGGATACTGGTGCCGATGTATTCGTGCATCGCTCAGGGATCGCTGCTCCCTCTTCATGGCGCCCCTCGCTCTCGTTAGACCAGGGCGGGACGGTCGATTTCCATATCATCCAGACACCGAAGGGTCCCGAGACTAAGGGGTTTTACACGGTCAAACATGTTGGCCAACTCGCTCATCAAACCTCCAGCACAACATGTTTGAAGAGTTGTTACACGTTCAAATCAAACAGACAGACAACCTCAGTCGGTGCCAAGAGGCGAAGGGGCAACATGTTCCTTACTCAAGACGAGGTGATGGCAATTGGGATAGTGATTGCCCTCAACGAAAAGAAAAGGAAGCGTTCAAAGTGGACAAAGGACTGGTTACTGAAAAGGGACCACATTTCTCATACCAACTTAATGAAGGAGCTGAAATTACACCCAGATGATTGGCGCAATTATATGCGCATGGACGAATCAACATATTTAGAACTTCTGAATTTGGTCACTCCATTCATTACTTGTAAAGACACCGTTATGAGAAAGTCCATTAGCCCTCATGAACGGCTGAGCGCAACATTGCGTTTTTTTAGCAACGGGCAGATCTCTGCAAGACTTGAGATTTTCAGCTCTCATCGCAACTAGCACCTTATCTAGGATTATACCAGAAACTTGTCATGCCATCTACAAAGTTCTTAAGAATGACTATTTAAAGGTGAGTTATGATATTCAAAATGTAATGTTCATTTATTGTGGAAAATCAGTACATAGTCAGGATATGTGAAAAATATTGAAACCTGCTGTTGAAATGTGCAATACTTCTAACCACAGTGGCAAACGAAGGGACAGAACCAAACTAATCTAAAAATGTAACCCGTTATATTTCAGTCTTTAAAGGTAATCGTTTATAATATAGGCCTACAAAAGTAATAATGTATAACCTAAAAAAAAAAAAAAAAAAAACAAGTAAATACCTTTTCATGTCAATCAAGATTAAAAAACAAAAATAATACTCAGGATATGTGAAAAATATTGAAACCTGCTGTTGAAATGTGCAATACTTCTAAACACAGTGGTAAACGAAGGGACAGAACCAAACCAATCCAAAAATGTAACCCGTTATTATCTCATTCTTCTAAAAGAACTACGAAGACAGTTGATTTTTTTCATCACATCATCCCGCGAGCACTGAGGGTCAAGTTCTTTTAGCTTTCCATGCAATTCATCTATACCTTTATTTCTTAAATTCCTGTTAGAGTATTCTTTCGATTTCACCTTCCACAATGCTATATGCTTCCTATATATGTCAATGAAATCCACCATAATTTCCCTTTCCTTGTCCTTAACGGCACACGTATCATTCATTTTGGAAATAATCGGCAAGTCTGTCACTGAAGGAGCTGCTATAGATGTTACCTCCGCGAGATTTTAGTATGTATGACGGTTGGAGACTGATGCGTGTTCAGACATTCATGCATGGACATGAACGAGCAAGCTCCGCCCACAAAAGTCAGGCCAGATCAGACATCCGTCCAACACGTTGGTCCAACATGTTTACCCCTTTCACATGTTCAAACATACTCTCAAACATCGTGTTGTCAAACGTGTTGGCCAACATGTTTGACCGTGTAAAACCCCCTTAAGGGCGTCACCGGGCCGAGAGGTGCGGCTGTGCAGGGCACTGACCATGCACAACGGCGCCCCACAGCCCGAGGACGCCAGCCTGATGATCCCCGATGTTATGGAGGTGTGGACACGATCGTCGCTATCTGCATTGCGACTGCGAAGGCATTCTGCGGCGATGATAAGGCGGCGCTGCTCGTTCTACTCCCCCAAATCTTTCAGAAAAACAGGCTGCCGCGCCTTGTCATCCCTCAGAGGTTCGCTCATGATGCTCGGTCAGCCGCTCGTCAGGAGCGTCATACAACCACACTGCAACCTCCCAAACCCCGTACATCACCGCGGAAAAGGCTGCAGCTCGACACTCCTCTAAACAGAGCAACTGCGTCCTCCTGCACCACCTCTGCCACCGACGATGATTATCGCCCGCCGTCAGACGCTGAGGGAAGGGCCGCCTCTCCCGTCCTTTCTATCCTTCAGGACGAAGGTGACCACACCTCCCCCTCACTACTTCCTGCTGCTGTCGTCAACCTCCAGTCCACGGAGGAGGCACGTACCTCTCCCTGTCCACCACCGATATCAAAGAGGAAGAGGAAGATGGGGAGACAGCCAAGACCACCACTACAAGCCGAGATGGATACTGAAGGCACTGCACCCTCCACATCCACAGTTCCCGACCTTCACCTCAACGCTCACAAGACCATCAACACAGTAGAGATAAATAACATCATCAAGACGGCCCTAGACCTGGACCTACTCTTGAGACGTCTCAAAGAGACAGACTCATATTTCTTTTCAAAATTAACCAGCCCCAGCAGTTCTTCGTAGAGGACGCTCCACTTCACTTCAGCTAACTCTGGCGGGCTCTCCACACTGAGCCCGGGTCCATACTACTACAGTTGGACGAATCTTTACAACAACAACAGTAGAGGGGTTACTGTAGCCTGCATACAGGGTGTCCCGGGAGTTAAGTCGTAAACTTTGAGATATGATAGATGGGGGAATTGTATGCAAAAAATGTTTTATATAAACATATTCAAATCTCAGCCGTTACAGAGCTACAATTACTGATGACCTTATGGGCGAATTATGAAGGAGACTTTTTTTGCCCAGATCATCAGTAATTTGTCGTTCCGTAACGGTTGAGAATTGACACATGCTTGCTCTGCTCAGAATTCCATGATCTACCATTTCTCAAAGTTTTACACTAAACTCCCTGGACACCCTGTATAAGTTCCTAAGTTTGAAAAGATTATCATAATCTGTATAAAAAGGAAAACAAAAAAAAGTTTCCACGGGCTGAAGCGATACATTTTGATAACCAACTTTATCCTACTTTAATTCATGCCATTTCTCTCACCTGCCTTCAATCTCTTCACTAGCCTCTCACCCTCTCGCCTTCCTTCACTCCTCTTATTTACTCACTCAGTCTCTTATTCTTTCCCACTCTTGACCGAATAAACAGATGTCATTATTAGTCAACAGTGCTAGGCCTGTGTTTTTCGGGCGGACTGTTGCTTTTACGAAAGAGAGAGACAGAGAGTAATGGTATATGCAGAGATGGTGGGAACGGGATCTGGCTAACAAAAAAAAAAAAAAAAAAAAAAAAAAGGCCATCCCTCCTCTACCCCGCCACCCTCGCAAATATGTGGGGACAGCGGCTGTTGCTTATAAAAGGCTACGCCCCCATCCCCCACCACCCTCGTCAGATATTACTCGGTGTAATATTAGCATCATCTTATCGAAGATAAGGCCTAAGAAACACATAAGGGCATGCGTGACATCTGCTAAAGAAAATACTCTCTGATATGACACCCACTGATAAAGTGAAGAGAACATTGTGAGTGCTTCATTGTTTTGGACTGTCCCAAGGATAGGAGAAGGAAACGAGGAAAAACATTAATCACATTGGATCCACATACTTTACAGTGAAACATTAACCAAATGATCCCCCAAACTAGACCAAAAGTCTTCAGTGACCTTTATTATTGCCTTTATAATAATGAAGAATGAGAGAGAGAGAGAGAGAGAGAGAGAGAGAGAGAGAGAGAGAGAGAGAGAGAGTTTATAAGTATATCTGACTTGTTTCATTTACGTGTGTGTGAGTGTGTGTGTGTGTGTGTGTGTGTGTGTGTGTGTGTGTGTGTGTGTGTGTGTGTGTGTGTGTGTGTGACTCTTTGGTCTTGTAATATGTAAGTCTTGAGTTTTGGTTAAAGTTATTGTGCTAATCGAAGAGCAGGAGGAGATAAACATGAATACAGGGAGTTCATCTTGATTTATTATCTTCAAAGAAAGTCCAAGTTGAGCAGAGTATGTAGTACACAAGGACTTGATTTACTAACTAAGTGTCGTCGGACCCCGCTTCTTATTTCATCTCTCCAAAACACCCCCTCAAGAAAAGGCCATTTCTGGACCAAACTCAAAATTATGTAAGTTAGTGGACCCACAGTGATTGCATGACTCAAGCTCGGTTTCAGTATAAACGTATGTCAGGTTTCGAAGTTTTGTAACATAAAAACATACATGTATCACGGATCCATACAAAAAATGTCTATAGTTCTGGTATAGCAGACAAGTGCCTTTGCGAACACACTTACACTGCCAAAGACGTAGCCCTTTCATTGCCAAATTTTGCCATCACAGAAATACATGTGACCAAAACACTCCCTCAGAGGACATCATTCTAGTCTATTTAAAATATCAACTTCTTCATGCACGCCGACAAACACATCTACAGTACGTTAAGTCTCGAATGAGATTTCAAAACTCTACCTGTTCAGCTACCGGCATTTCGCTAACGAAGGAATCGCACAAGAACTAAAGTGGCCAGAGCACCTACTCAGAGGATATAAATTTATACCAAACTTGGAATTTCAGCTACTTGACCCCCAGTGATTGTGTGATCAATTTATTTTAAAAGTCTGAAGTATACAAACATAAACACGAACTCATTGATATGGTTAAATTATGGTCACATGTTCGACCCACAGTCACAGATCTATTTTGACGTGAACTGCCCTCACCACAAAAACTCCCTCCAGATTTCTAAGTTCCGGGTATCACCTGAGGAGAAAGCGGGCCCCGGCCATGGACCCCATACAGACTAGTGCAGATACAGACATGCTTGTCATCTGATTTCCTATTTAACCCTATCACCTGGGGAAATTGTTCTGAATTTATTCCACCCATCACTAAGGGATTATATATAGATCTGGGGAGACTTTTCTCCTCTGGTCATCTATCCCCTCCGCTAACCTCGTAACCGTAAAAGCTCTGTCCTAAGCTGAGAAAAAAAAATTTCATTGTTGTCATTCTTATTTAAAGCTTTATTATTTCTTAATCACATTCATTTTACAGTCTAAATCGACAATACTTTTTCATGAGCTGATTCGGAAGTAGAGTGTTTATTACTGATCAGCTGTAAAACGGTTTACATAGCTTTTGGTAATGATCTCGAGACGTGTAAGTGAGCCATTTGCTGTAGCTTCGCGAGCCGTGATTTATTTATTTTTTTATACTCATTGTTAACCTGTTTAGTCTAAAGACGGATTGTTTGTTGCTTGCTGCCTCTACGAGATGATATTTTATATGAAAGAACGTCCCTGTTGTAGAAGAGATAGTGAAGGTTCTACTTAATCACTCTAGTTAGAAAAATTTATCCAATAGTAAATAAAATCGTCGGTGAATGACATGGATAAAATATGAATATACCGATACATCATCTGATTCAGCTGAACCTGGCGGAGATTCTCGTGTTTTTATAAGTTCATTTCCTGTAGTTCGGTGGCAGAATTTGACAATACCACGACACAAAATCCTTATCATTGCACTTTTTGTGACTCACCATAGTTTTCTTCTGTTAATCTCTTCTTAAAACTTCGCTTTTATGATGTCAGGTGACAGTTTTAGACCAAGTTAAGTGAAAAGAGTATATTTGCAATCCATGGTTTTTTTTTTTTTTTTCATGCGATGAAGAAGGAACCAAAGGCCATGAGCCCGTAGGAACAGTTCCCACCAAGAGAAAAACAAAATACAATAGAGACCCAAATTCAAGACCCGATTATTTTGAGATGCCTGGACACACTGCGTTTGAAAGACTGGAGATCATAGGCAGCAGGAAATACAGTCAGAGGGAGACAGTTCCAGAGCTGACTTGTTGCATAAATGAAAGACTGGGAGTAACGGTTAACTCTTGCATTATAGAGTTGGACAGAAAAGGGATGAGAGTTTGCTGCCAGACGGGTGCTACGCGCCCGTCGTAGAGGTGGACGAATGCAAACAGAGAGTTCAGAGGAGCAGTGACCATTAAAGTAGCGATAGAAAAGAGATAAAGATGCAACAGTGCGGCGAAGAGACAGAGGTTGAAGGGAGTCAATAAGAGGAGGAGAGTTAATGAGACGAAAAGACTTTGACTCCACCCTATTGAGAAGAATTGTATGTGGGGAGCCTCCCCAGACATGAGAGTTGTACTCCACACAGGGGCGGATAAAACCCCTGTATAGAGTCAACAATTATGCAGGGGTAAAGAAAGAGCGTAGTCGGCTTAGCACACCCAATCTCTTGGAAGCAGATTTTACAAGAGGTGTAATATGATCTTTCCAAGATAAGTCCCGAGTAAATGAAACCTCAAGTATCTTCAAGGATGATGCAGGATTAAGCTGAATATTATTGAACATTAGTGGGTATACCTGTGAAAGATTTTGTCAGGTTGATAGGTGTAAGAAGTGAGTCTTAGATGAATTAAAATCAACCATATTATTTTTACCCCAGTCAGAGATACGAGCCAAGTCAGACATTAGGTGTGCCATAGCCTCATACCTTGTTTGTTGAAGTAACTGTTGAGATGGGCGTTGCGGGAACCGAATGAAAAGGTGAAGGGTGAACAGCGTATGAGTGGATAGGGTTAGATGTACAGCTTAGGTGATCATTGATGAATAAAAGGAAGAGAGTTGGTGATAGGACAGACCCCTGAGGAACACCACTGTTGATAGATCTAGGAGAAGAACGATGGCCGTCTACAACCGTGGCTATAGAACGACCAGAAAGGAAGCTAGCGATGAAGGCACAGATAGAAGGATCGAAAGCGTAGGAGAGCAGTTTGGAAAGTAAAGATTTATGCCAGACTCGATCGAAAGCCTTTGAGATGACAAGTGGAATGGCAAAGCTTTCGCCAAAGTCCCGAAAGGATGATGACCAGGATTCTGAAAGGTTGGTGAGAAGATCGTCAATGGAGCGTCCCTGACGGAACCCGTACTGACGATCGGAAAGAAGGTTGTGATAGGAAAGATGCCTTATAATTTTTCTATTGAGAATTGACTAGAAAACTTTTGAAATACAGGACGTTAAAGCAATTGGACGATAGCTGGAGGGTTGGGAGTGGTCACCCTTCTTTGAGACTGGCTGAATGAGAGCAAACTTCAAGCAAGAAGGAAAGGTACAAGTTGACAGACAAAGGCGAAAGAGTTTGCCTAGGCAGGGTGTAAGCACAGAAGCACAGTTCTTGAGAACAACAGGAGGGACCCCATCAGGCCCACTTGCCAAGCAAATGAGTCCATCATAGACGCTGGAGGTAGAAGGATGAGGAAGAAAAAGGAGAGGAGGAGGAGGAAGAGGGAGTGGGGCCATGGTGGAGTATGAATACTGTATGACAAAGTAATGATATAAAACACATAAAATATAAGAAATGTAAAAATCGAAAAGAGAAACGCCTATAAATTCTCGAAACTATGTATCCATGAACTGCAAGTGAAACAAGAAACAGACAAGAAGGATGACCTGACCGAAATAAAATAGTTAAAATGAGGAAAAAATACGGTGATTAGTTAAAAAAAAGTTTCGGCGACAGAACTCAGAAATGATATGAGAGTATAAATGGAAACAGGGAGGTAAGATAAACTTTCAGTTTGAAAAATACACTGGTGATTTAAAAAAAAAAAAAAAAAAGTGTATAAAGAGCGAATGTAGGAAGGAATATGACTAATGAGAAACGGAGGATAAGGAAAGAATGCAAGAAAGGAAGGTTGGATCGAAAACACTGATTATGCAAAACAGAGATATTATATACAACATAAAAACCACGATATGGAAAGAACAAAGGACGCTACGTATAAACTCTGATGATTTTTGGTGGGAAAGTAAGTTGGGTGAAAAAAGCGGGGAGAAGGTGAGTCTTCAGTACACATTCAGCGTCGACTTTGGGGGGTTTGTGAAAGACGAGTGAAGAATATTGAAAAAAAAAATCAGTGCTATACACACACACACACACACACACACACACACACACACACACACACACACACACACACACACGACGTTGTACGAATGAAGGATGCAGGGGCATAGATCAATGGAACACACACGCACACAAACATGCACACTCACGCACATACAGAAGCGCACAAACCCACGCACGAGCACACTCATACACACACATACATAAATACATTCATGTACTGGTATACACACCTCGAGGTAAAAACATACACTCAGAATTGCCAGACACGTACACTCAGAATATTGCAACACACACACACACACACACACACACACACACACACACACACACACACACACACACACACACACACACACACACACACACACACACACACACACACACACACACACACACACACACACACACACACACACACACACACACACATACACACACACACACACACACACATACACACACACACACACACACACACACACACACACACACACAGATGGTATCTTGGTTCTAGTCGAAACTTGTACCATTTGTGATGCGTGCTCAAAATTCACACAGACACACGCACACACACACACACACACACACACACACACACACACACACACACACACACACACACACACACACACACATACACCGCTCTCTGGTGCAGTGGTAACGTTCTCGCTTGCCAACTGGTGGACGGGAGTTCTCGCCTCGGTAGTTAGGTTGCGAAAAGTTTCACTGACGAAGTGGTTGGTTACTGCCCCCTTTGAGCAAGGGAACGGGTGTGTGCGTGTGTGAAAGTCACAGCCTTGCCCTTAGATCGGACTATATGAGTTTTCAGCTCCCTTCCGGGAGGGTAAAAAGCTGACGATCATGACCATCAAGTAATCCTGACCGACCCGGTGAATTACACACAAACACACAGACGGTGTTTTGTAGTTGCCGGGTGATAATTAGTTTGTGTCATTTGTGATGCGTGTTCATAGGCTGAAAGTCGTCAATACCAGAACAGGGTGTGGAATAGATAGTAATTATGTATAGGAATCTCTCTCTCTCTCTCTCTCTCTCTCTCTCTCTCTCTCTCTCTCTCTCTCTCTCTCTCTCTCTCTCTCTCTCTCTCTCTCTCTCTCTCTCTCTCTCTCTCTCTCTCTTTGTATGTCTATCCATCGATAGATAGATACATAAACAGATGGAGGCAAAAAATAAATAGGTACAGGTATAGATACAGAAATATTGATGTATATACGTACATTGTGATTTTGCAGAGCGTACATAGGCACTTTTCATCGTTACTGTTTCTCTGCATGTCTGTCTATCTTGTCTTTCGATACATGGATTAAAATTGACAGATAGATATAGATATAGACATATGTATAGATACATAGATGTATATACATCTTATGGTTTGACCATGTATATATCGTTACTGACAGTAATCAGGTTCATCTCTTCAGTACGATGACCTCTTGAATATTTTAACACCTTCAGTCTGATGGGGCTTCACCAATGTTTTTCTTTTAACTCTGAGCTATTTTATTCAGTTTAGGAAAGACCTCTCGTTCCAAAAGAATTAATGAAAGTTATAGAGGTATCCTCTCTGCCTACAAAATCTCTCCCAAGCTGAATAAACTTTACTGGCCGTAGTAAGAATAGTTTGTTGGTAGCGAATTCAGGAGGGTTGCTCCTGCTACGGAAGATGATTTTACTCAGAAGTGCTCCCTACTAGAGAAGGGGCCTAGTGAGGCCTATATCGAATGTGTTGCGTAAAAAACAAAAAAAATCCTGATCTGAATAGAAGTGTCCGGAAGTAACATCAGTACAGTCGAAAGACCAGTACAGTATATTGATGCTTTGATACTCATGCTCGTTTGACTCGCTTCTGCCTGAACAGAATAATTTGGTGTTAGCTGGAATACAAGACTATTGTTACCACTTGTCCCTACTATGTGATGGTTGGCAGCCACCTCCCATGTACATCTTAACCAATTTTCACTGATTATCTACTTTTAAATCTTACTTCTCCAGTCAGATGACGGGCTTTATTATATTGCTAGTCAGACGATTTCATTCAGCTGAATGGAGAGATCTAGTAGTTGAGGGGCAGTTCGTGCCCAGCAGCGGTAGCAGCAACATCTTCTCTCACCAGCATGGCCTCTTCTTCTGCCACAGCTCACGACCCATTCAGGGGGGCTGATACTGGCAGCATCGGGCCTGAAGGAGGAGTGCAGACCATCACCGTGAAGTGGTAGAGCATCAGAGTGAAGGACGGGTTCATCCGGCGCCCGGACACTGGTGCCTATGTATTCGTGCATTGCTCAGGGATCGCTGCTCCCTCTTCATGGCGCCCCTCGCTCTCGGTAGGCCAGGGCGAGACGGTCGATTTCCATATCATCCAGACACCGAAGGGTCCCGAGGCTAAGGGTGTCATTGGGCTGAGAGGTGCTGCTATGCAGGGCACTGCCCATGCACGGCGGCGCCCCACGGCCCGAGGACGCCAGTCTGATGATCCCCAATGTCCTGGAGGTGTGGACACGATCGTCGCTATGTGCACTGCGACTGCAAAGGCATTCTGCGGCGATGATAAGGCGGCGCTGCTCGTTCTACTCCCCAAATCTTTGAGAAGAACGGGCTGCCACGCCTTGTCATCCCTCAGAGCTTCGCTCGTGATGCTCGGCCAGCCCCTCGTCAGGAGCGTCAAACAACCACACTGCAGCCTCCCAAACCCCGCACAACACCGTGGAAAAGGCTGCAGCTTGACGCTCCTCTAAACAGAGCGACTGCCTCCTCCTGCACCACCTCTGCCCCGCCCATGGACACCGACGATGATTACCGCCCGCTGTCAGCAGCTGAGGGAAGGGTCGCCTCTCCCGTCCTTTCTATCCTTCATGACGAAGGTGACCACACCTCCCCCTCACCACTTCCTGCTGCTGTCGTCAACCTCCAGTCCACTGAGGAGGCACGTACCTCTCCCTCGCCACCACCGATATCAAAGAGGAAGAGGAAGATGGGGAAACAGCCAAGACCACCACCACCAGCCGAGATGGATACTGAAGGCACTGCACCCTCCACATCCACAGTTCCCAACCTTCACCTCAACGCTCACAAGACCATCAACAGAGCTACTAACTGTCATCAGACCCCTCTTCTTATTTCATCTCTCTGATACTTGTCGGTTCTATGGTTAGCCCCTTTCCCATCTCTGATTCCTACATTCTCGTTTAGCAGGGGTCGTGTCACGTGGGCTATACTTTCGTGGAAGCTTCTAGAACTCTGTATATCTGTGTGTATGTACTGCCTCTGGTGCACTTCTAGCATTCCTTCTCTTAAGAGTTCCAAGCTAGTTTCCTTTTGCTTGATTCTCGCTGATACACTACCTGTCTCACACCTTGGCTTGGTGCTTCTATCTCTCTATGAGTTTTATTATTATAACATGGAGTCCTGACATCGCTCGGTCACGCCAGCTGGTGGTCCTCTGACAGCAATCATCATTGACATATGCTAATCTATTAATACCTATCATTGATTATAATATTGTATAGATATAATATTCATGTCAATATTGCAATGATCCAGTAATATACATTTTAAACAAGTTGTATACATAATTGAACAAATGCAATATAGTTAAACTGGTTATTGTATGACATATTGTAAGATGTGTATATATAACAGTCATATGCATATGTGGAAAAAAAAAAAAAAAAAGCGGCTCAAAGTTAAGATTATGGTACAAGCTATTAATATTTCATATAGAGATAATGATACTGGTATACTTCTGTATCATGTCATTCATTTTTTTTTTTTTTTTTGGTAAATTCAGGGGGGTTTACTTGAATTTGCACTTTACCCCCATTAAATATTGACTCCAAGTTTGCAATTCTTGCATGCATTCTGTGCACTGCGAACAGCATTACTGCAAATACAATACAGAAGATTATAAAGACAGTAGGTGCTGGGGTATACACATAATATGGGTTGAACATAGTCAAACTCAAATCTTTCCAGGGCCTCATTGATTCATTGATTAGTTGCGTAGTTTCAGACTTAGGTGAAGTCAACTTAATACCGTTGCTCATGTTTAAGTCCATATTAGGTAGTGGGTGGAAATGTTTGTGTTTATGATTGAGGATGGCGTCGTGAATGATGGTGGATAAAGTGGACATGGATGGTGTAAACACCGCACAGTAGTCTGGTGCTATGTATAATCCTGATGCTGAAGCATGAGATGGTGGTATATCTGGACAGACTGTATAAACTGATGTGTTATGAGTGAAATAAAAACAAACTGTGAGTGTCCATGGCGTTGATGGTGTATGAGCTTATCTGGAGCAAAAGTGAAGTTGCAGTAATTATGAATGTCGTGATTTCCTACGATAGCTATTTCACAAGGGACTGTTTCAGTTGGCTGAAACGTGAAAATGTATGCAGGACAAAGGTGAACATCATGTAAGGATGTACAGCACTTTCGTTCAATCGTTGAGTCACTGGCGAAAGTGACATTGTTCTGTCTCTTGGAGACCATGATGAGTTCGGTGTCTGTGTTGATGTTGATGATAACCCAAGTGTTAATATTCTTAGAAGGGAAGGGGTGTATTTGGTATACTGTGAACAGGTCATCAGTTATGAATGGTACATGAACTACTACTGATGTTGGTGTTAGTGTTGCTTCTAAATATGAATAATACTGTATTGTATGAAATCCCTACTTGAGAACAAAGGCTTCAATATATGTTTATGTATGCCTTGACTAATTATCTGACATAGCTTATGAACTGGAAGTAGATCAATTGTGATCTTACCATTACCGGCATTCGAAATTCCTTGCATAAGTGCCTTGTAACGAACTCTAGTGTTGTCTAATTGGAGTAGAATTGTAGCAATGTGTTCCGTGATGATGGAGAAGTGTTGGAAAAGTGTTATGTTCCCTTCCATGGCTGTTATTTTATCTGCACAATGAAGAGCTATGTTTTCCGCCTTTTTCAGATTTTTCACGATTGTCTTCATTACTGAGTTATGTTCGGCAATTAATTTGTCTTGGTATGTTAGTACCTGAGCTATTATATTAAATTTGTTGTTTTTTTCTTGAAGGTCTTCCTCTGTAGCCAATCCAAAGACGTTCCCAAGAATTGCACCACCCAGGTCGAACAAACCGTGCTTTTGTTGAGTACGTGTAATGTTGTTCGTGACGCTCAGTACCTCCGTTCCATGAGATGGGAGATCTTGGATCATGATGAGCATAGTTGACTTCGCCTGTTCTATCTTCCTTTTCGCAAACTTCACTATTTCATCCACTTCCTGTGTGTTATGTGCTTGTGAAACATAGCCTCCTATCATGAAGTCCAGGGTCCTCATGGGTCTCGCGATGTTTTCTAGATAAGAAGGTAATTCGTATAAGTAATCCAAACTGATTTCAGTACTCGACATCTTTTACGATTGACGTAGTAGCCGTTGGAGCTATGAGGCATCCTTGCCGTACTATGTGTTAGGGGTCTAAGTGAACATATCCTCTTGCTATGTAGAGGAGAATCCAGAGCTTAAGTCCCTTCATCGTTACCTACCGACAAAAAAAAAAAAATCCATTAATTTTCTAATATGGTCATGCTGTGGACGATGATAGTGATGATGTGCGTTACGGTTGACTAACGGAGAACAATAACTTGCTTGTTATTTCATTTATAGAAGGACTTTAAATCGACATTTAAATCATGTAAATGATGTACTGTATATTTTTTTGGAACAGTTGCACCTATGTTTGATTGTTTGGTATATGACCTTAATTTATTTTTGTAATTATTGTTGTTTTCTTGAATGGTTTCATGAGTTATGTTCGGTTGTTCGGTGGTATCCGAGGCTGTATAATTATTGGATAGTTCCCTTGAAACTCGTTTAAAATGGTCAATATGAACTTGTTTCTCGTCGCCACTTGACAGTAACCTAATTAAAACTTTGTTTGCTTTTATGTTAATTACTCTGTTTGGGCCCTCAAATTTTGGGATAATTTATTGTCTCTCGTATGAATGATACCATAGACAGTGTCTCCTAAGCTGATAGGCGAGTCTCTTGCCTTTTTATTAAATGCCTCTGTCATTTCTTCCTTGGATATCGTTAATTATTTTTTGGCTCTTCTATTTATGTCCTGGAGTTCACGTAGACGGAGTTTAGAGTAATCATCGTAGTTGTACATGGGTAAATTTTGACCTTCTAGAATCTCATATGGTAGTTTTTTATCTGTCCCATATATAATGAAATGCGGTGTGTCACCTATAGATTTATTTACAGATCCATTAATTCAGGCTTCTACTCTGGGAATCCAATCATCCCAGCTTGCAAAATTTTCATTGAGAATGTGTCGTAGTACATCTAATACTTTTTGTTTTGTCTCTCTACTAACCCACTGGATGCTGGGTGATTGGCTAAAACGTTAACTTTTTTGATACTGTATTGTTTACATATTTTTTGTGAGATATCAAAATTACATTCTCCACCATTATCAGTTTTTAGTACCTTTGAGGTAGTAAAGCGACATATTACATTACCTATTATTGCCTTTGCTATGTCTCTGCTGTTTTATCTGTAATTGGGGCTAAAATCACATACCGGTAACGGGAAAAATGATCCGTTTCTACGAATAGGTATTGGTTAATATTGTATGATAATGGCATCTTCAGTAAATCAACCACGACAACGTCCCATGGTTGACGTGGTACAGGGTAATTACCCATAGGTGCAGATGTGATTGGGTATCCTTTGTGTTTTGCACATGATTCGCATCTGTCTATATGATTGTTTATATCTTTTCGTAATGATGGCCAGTAATATAACAACTGGGCTTGTTTGAATGTCCTATCGTTCCCAGGATGTCCTGCATGTGGGCTATCGTGTATCGTTCGTAATACTTGGGGTATCATGTCATTAGGTACTACCAATTGTTTATTATTTCTTCGGCGTTTTGGCTGTCCTGCATTGATCCTTTCTAGTGGCACATGTAGTTTGGGTATTTGTATGTCATCTCCACTATCTAACTTGTATATAACTTTAGACCATATTGGATCTAGGCTATGTGCTTTAGCAATTTCAACGTGGTTTGGGATGTCTCCTTTGAGATCTAATGCCGCGACATGTCATAAAATTCCGGAGAATACATAATTCATAAGACACTGAAATGTGCCCGGGGCTGTCTTCAGTCCCACTGGCATTCTCTTATACTGATAATGTCCTGTATTAGTGGAAAAGGCAGTGGATTTAGGTGACTCCTGATATAATGGTATTTGATAGTATCCACTGAGCAAATCGATCGTGGAAAATACATTATTTTCTGGTCCAATATTCTGTAGGATGTCGCTTAGCAATGGCATGGGCAATCGGCCCGGGATTGTGTGATTGTTTATTTTACGGTAATCTACTACCGCACGCATTTCTCCATTTTGTTCTGGCACGAAGAATAATGGGGCATTCCACGGGGAGACTGATGGCTCAATATTTCCAAGTTTTAACATTTCATCGACATCCTGGTTTGCGAGTGTAAGCTGAGATTGTAGGATTCGATAGGCAGGTACGAAAATTGGCGGTGTATCTGGGTGCACGTTAATCTTGTGATTAATCAAGTTAGTACATCCTAATTGTTCTCCGGGTAATGCTACGGTGTCCCTTTGTTTTTCAAACAAGGTTGACAAATTATTTTCTTCATCAAATTCAGCTGAGTGAATTAAATTCTCTTTTATGCATTCTCTATCTGTAGATTTTATCTCAAGCTAAAACTATTTCCATCACAGGGGCGGGACGTTTTTCAATAATAACTATACAAATCCCCTTATTCAACTGTACTTTCCCATTCATGTGATTAATTAGGAATATCTGAGTTTGGCCATCGTCGTTTATCTGACATAATGTTTTTTCTACTGACAATCCTTTTACTTTACATAATTCATCTAAGACATGAACAGTACTATCCTGTAGTTTGCTCTTTATGGTAACCTTCATATAGGAGTTTGGTGGTATAACTAAATCATTGGTGAGATGGGCGGGAAAAACTGATGAGACAGTACCATTACCTGGGTTTCTAGTCCTGGAGACTGGGGGGGGGGGAGTGTGAATAGATCTATACACTGTTCTGTTTGTGTATGTTTGTTTAAGCTTTTAATATTACCAATTCTTTTTGGTTCTGTTTTACTAATCGGTGAGGACTCTGATGGTATTTCCTCTATAAATTCATTATCAAAGTCTATTCCATTCATTTGTGGGAGTAAAGTTATTTTCTCTGTTCTCATGCATCTATTCCATTCATTTGTGGGAGTAAAGCTATTTTCTCTGTTCTCATGCATCTTAAGCCCAGTAACATATGAGCTTTAATTGCAAAGTTTTCAACGATATAAAAAATGGAAAGATTGGTCTTGTAGTCTATGTGAAACTGATGTTTAATCGCATCATACCTTTTACTTCAATTTGTTTACCATCTGTCGTATATAAGTCTAAATCAGGTTCTTCCAGAAAAGTTACTTTCTTATTTCTAAAAATTCTATCTATTTCTTCTTGTGTTATTAAGTTCACTGGAGAGCCTGTGTCTAAAAATAAGGAAACGTTTTGATACATACAGCTGGTATCAAGATACACTCACTTCCCAACATTCCTCCTATGTGAATTTTAGACTTGCATTTCTTTACGTTTGTTCATTTTTTGTCGTGGCTTGGCCTTCCCCCAATCTGAAAATGGAAACTAAAATCTCTGTCTTGCAATTACTGGTCCAATGCCCTTGGCACCGGTGATACCTACAGTATGGATCAAATCCCAACCTTTTGTTTGACTTCATTTGTTTTAATAAAGCATTCATTCTTTGTGTGCCCTGGTTTTGCAAAATAATAACATAGAATGGACCTATCTCCTGGCTGTGATCAGCGAGATGACTTCCCATAATTAGTCTGTTGTGCGAGCCTGCGCAGAAATTTATGAGACTGCCTGTGGCCTGGTGTTTGAGCTCGTTGCCTCGACGTGTTTGGTTGTTTGCTCTGTCTGCTTTCGGGTCGCGATCGAGTTTGTTCTGTTTGGGGTAGCTGTAGCTGTTTTCAAAGCTGATACTGTCTCAGGCACTCTCATTTTACTAGAATGTGATTGTGTTTCGATCACCCATGCTTTGCTACACTGCATCTCTACCTCATTCATTAAGTCTAGTAAGCACATACCTGGGGTGTACGCGATCGTCTTGGCGATCTTGAGGGTCCTATAAGGTAATTTACACAAGGCAGCTACATAACCAGTGATATCTACGGCAAGGTCTGGGGACATCTTTCCATCTCCTGTTATCCAGTTTGAGTTTTCTAAGGTAGCTAATAATGTTCTTTTGATGGTGGATACCTCAGCAGTTATTTTGCTGAGCACATGATGTAATTCTGGGATTATACCTAGCAAAAAGTTCATACCTCCAGAAAATTTCTTCAAAAATTCAGTTTTAAACTCATCATATGTCTTAGCTCTTAGAAGCTTATCAGACTTAAGCAAGTCTCCTGCCGGGCACCTTTCCTGATTAATCCAAAAGGAAACAATAGCAATTTTCTCATGTTCATCTGTTATGTACCTTTTTTACGAAGATCTGTTCACACTGATTGATCAATGAAATAACATCAATACAATCTTTTTCTGTGCCAGAGAATTTTGGGGCAGTTTTATCCTCATGATAAACGTAAACATGAGGTGGGGATGTTTGATCCGTGGTATTGGTTGCGTTATTCATTTTCACTGGTTGCTTTGTTAATTTAACTTGGACTTGTTTATCGTTATGTGAGGGAAGAGTGGAATAGGTTTTCCCTGAATGATGAACTCTGTTCAGTATATTTCCATAGGTATGCAACACAGAGACAAAGTTCTCACTCGCTACATCAGAGGGGGTTTGCCAGTCATCATCATTAACATCTAGAATTGAGGTATTTGTTTCTTTGTCTTTAGTTTGCGATGAATTTTGTAGGGTGGGTGTGTTGCCCTGGTGCTCTCTTAATTGTGTATCCGCAGTGGGCGCTAACTGTGTATCATCTGTTACTAACACGGGTTGATATGAAAATATTCCTGTCATATCACTCAGCTAAAAAGAATTCATGTTGCTAAGGTATGGTGTTATGAAATACATCTTTTGTTTATGACCTAACTAAATAGATGAGTAAATGAGTTGTAATGAGTGATAGATAGTGAATGTATAAGTGTATATATAAAAATAAGTAAAGGAGGTGATTGTACTTAATTTAAAGCACTGAGAAGAAATAAGTAAGTATAATTACACCCACTTGATACACAGGCGTGTTGCCAGCAGATGTCGATCTCGGAAGATAAATTCAGAGTTAATAGAAAATCTCCCTCTCGATAATTCTAGGGCTGTGTTGATGGACGATATCACTCCGGAAATTCCATGGCCTGATGACTTCAGTGTTGATTGTAGTGGTTAACAGCTGTAGTCATAGGCGAACCTCACCATAGAACGTCGAATTCCCATTCAATACTGTTGGAAATAAATGAGTATCAGTTGGAGCTATGTGAATAAGAATGAGTAATGAGCAGTGGGTGAGAAGTGCCTGGTGTCAGTCACACGTTGATTGATGTGGCGTCGTCTCAGCAAACACGCATCGTGATGTCGTCTCAGCAGATACACATGGTGACGTCGGCTTCCCACACAAGTAGCTGTGGTTAGTAAATGAGTAGCGATGAGTAACCTCAGTAAGGAAAGATGAGTAAGATGCATTATAAATGTGGCTTTGGTATTTGCCGTGTCGTCTTGACCTCTGTGAACCTGCGTAAGCGGTGGAGGTAGGGGGGCGGTAAGAGAGAGCGTTGGGGATCTAGTGTTTGTTGCTTTGTTCTTGCTTTTCGTTTACTTGTTTTTTTTTTTTAATTCTTCTTGCTAATACTTGAAGTTGAGTGAAGAAGGTTATAGAGTTGTCTTGTAGACTTGTTATTTGTAGTTATTCGTAGAGCTTGTTGATCCTCACTCGTAACTCGTCGTTGCAAACATTTGCTCGATTGTGTTTCATTGATTCTAGAAATGATTGTTCGTATGCATAGAACCGATCGTTACCGCCACCATTTATTATATGTGACTCTTTTGTCTTGTAATATGTAAGTCTTGAGTTTTGGTTAAAGTTATTGTGCTAATCGAAGAGCAGGAAGAGTTAAAGATGAATACAGGGAGTTATCTTGATAAAATTATCTTCAAAGAAAGTCTAAGTTGAGCAGAGTATGTAGTACACAGGGACGTGATTTACTAAGTGTTGTCGGACCCCTCTTCTTATTTCCTTTCTTCAGTACCTGTCGGTTCTATGGCTAGCCCCTTTCTCATCTCTGGTGCCTACATTATCGTTAAGCAAGGGTCGTGTCACGTGGGCTGTACTGTCGTGGAAGCTTCTAGAACTCTGTATGCCTGTGTGTATGTTCTGCTTCCGGTGCTCTTCTAGCATTCCTTCATTTAAGAGTTGCAAGCTTGTTTCCTTTTGGTTGATTCTCGCTGATACACTTCCTGTCTCACACCCTTGCTTGGTGCTTCTATCTATCTATCTATCTATCAATCTGTGTATGAGTTGTGTTAGTATAATATGGAGTCCCGCAATCTGTGTGTGTGTGTGTGTGTGTGTGTGTGTGTGTGTGTGTGTGTGTGTGTGTGTGTGTGTGTGTGTGTTTGTACTAAAATTTTAAGTGTCTTGTCAGCATAATCATTCAAAGCATTGTAAAAGGTTGTCTTTAACTCCCTTTAATGAATGGGGATCCTTCCAAGATTATTAAATAGTCCCTAGATGGCCAGATCAGAATAAACAAGCACATTCATTGTCCGTTTGCCTGTGTCGTACTGGCACAACTATGTGGCGGGAAAAAAAAATGTCAGCCAGCCAAGCCTAGCCAGGAGTATATTAGCCCCTTGGTCATTTCAGGTACACTAAGGTCATTTCATCCCTTTCGAGTCACATCACGCACTATTCTTTGCATTCCTGTAGGCAATTTCTTTCAAGTCTGGTAATGTTAATGCAACCATTCCTTTGGGTAATTTCAGCAGTCAGAGTTCAGGCCTGTTTCTGGTCGTTGAAGTCCAGGCAGACCAATTATGGATGATCAAGGCCAGTTCATTGCCATACTGGTTCAGTTATATCCCTTCAGGTCTGGCCATGTAAGATCTCTGAACCCACTGAATCTAAGGATGTTTTTTTCGTTTCATTCCTGCCATTTCCCGATGATCTTTATCTGCCTTGTATAGACTCGTTCGAACTAAAGGCTTCAGGAACAGCCTCAAAAAAATCCTGCAGGATACGGGAGGCCAATTCCAAGCTGGATGTAATTTTCTGGTAGCAACAATAATGAGCCAAAATGGACGTCATCCGTATTCCAAAGTCCTCCACATTACAGTTCACTGAGATCAACTCGGGTCCGTGCTGGGTCAGTTTGGTTAGCTCGAGAGCAGCCAGTCTATTTTATTTAATGCACATCTGGCTTAATCAGTCCCTTGTTGTCCATTTCGACCCAGTCAGACCATTATAAGGCCAGTTAGGTTCAGTTTTGTCTATGAAACTCCATTTAGGCCGATTCAGGTAATTCAGGTCCATGCAGAAACTTCAGCTCTGTTCGGGCTTATATATGCAACTAAATTATTGAATTTGCAAATGCTGTCCCCAGAAGATTTGAATACTCGATAACTCTAGGGATATTTTGTTTCCTTAATCGTTGTGGATACCAGCATATATATATATATATATATATATATATATATATATATATATATATATATATATATATATATATATATATATATATATATATATGAGGTGTGATCGAAAAGTCTCCAACCTTTAGCTGGTTTAAAAAAAAAAAAAAAATCTCAGTTCAGACTTTAATCCCCTTCAAAGTATGCCCCTTGGGACTCAGCACACTTAGCCCAGCGGTCGTTCCAATGCTGGAAACATTTTGTAAAGTCAGTTTTTGGGATTGCCAATAAGCTCTATGTCACACGTGTCCGTATCTCATTTGTGTATTCAAATCCCGACCCCATTAGCAGCATCTTCAGTTTAGGAACTAGCCAAACGTTGCGGGATGCCAGGTAGGGAAGGTAGGGAGCCTACTGGACCTGTAGGATCCTGTATTTAGTAAAAAAAAAAAAAAAATCCTGGATGACATGGGATGAGTGGGCTGGAGCATTGTCGTGATGGAGCTGCCAGTCCTATGCCTACCACAACTTTCACCTCATGTGACACACTGCATTCCGTAGATGATGGACAACTAACAGGTAGTACTCTTTTTTTATTGTTTGGCACTCTGGAGTGTACTCGTAATGAACACCACCCTGGTCGTCGGAACAAAAAAAAAAAAAAACTGTCAGCGTGTTTCACCTTGCTTTTCACTCTCCAGTGACGCTGAAGGATCCTTAATTTGCGTATCACCCATACCTTCATCACCAAAAGCCTGCTGAATCATCCTGGTGGTTTCAGATTGTGTGTCACAAAATTTTTGACAAAATTTAATGCAATAACATTGCTCGAGTTGCTCGGTCATTGCGTCATAAAACGAAAACAAGATAAGCAGGAGGAACCCGTCTCCAAACACATGCTGCTTGGCAGCGTCTGGGCAGGGCGGCAGCACTGTACAGTCGTCAGCACAAATTCGCTGCAAGCCTGCTCGTGTGATGTGGTTGTTTTGTCTGGCAACAGTGTATAGGAACCAGTTGCCACACAGGCTTTTTTACGCTTTAAAGACGTGTTTTGTAAGAATTAGTGCTATAAATCGTCTAGAATGCAATGGTCTTTATATCTGATTAGCACAAAAATGAGCAAAAGGCGACAGAAGAATGTTGTAGAGTGATAAAACTTCTGCTCTCTCCCTCGTACCCTCCCCATGTCCCTCCCCACCCTACCTCTCAACCCCCCCCCCATGCTCATTCATTTCCACTCCCCTCTCTCCGCACCCTGTCTACTTTAACCACGGCGCAGATCTACGTAAGGAACTGCAGTTTTCTTCATTTCTTGTCTATTCCTGTAACCTTTTAGCTCATTACATTCGAGAGTATCTTGCCATGCCTCAGTCTTTTTCACCCACTCTTTACTCCAAACGTGATGCAGTAGTTCGAAACACGATGGGTTCTGATCCTGCTTCATGAATCAGTGAACAGTATGAGGAGGATGGGAACATTTTCCTTGGAACGAAAGAGAGAGAGAGAGAAAGTAGGAGGAATGGGCACAAATGTTTGTTTAATTTCGCCTACTGAAATAATAGCCACCAACTGCCAGGCTCACTAAACACACACACACACACACACACACACACACACACACAGTAAGGAATACATCACAAGAACGAGACCTCAAACGTTTCTGTATATAGCGGCTGTTGGTAGTGACAAGGGGTGGAGAAAAGAATGACAACTGGAATAAAAAGAGTGGGAATCAGACGGGGAGGGTGAGAATGGGATTAGAACAGGAAGGAATATTGATAATTAGCCTTGGATACATTTTATTAAAGCATTTCGAGCAATTGAGCAATGGACAGTATTGGTTTAGTAAACTGTCAAGAGAGAATTATGATGCACCAGTCGGGTTAGTGCCGTCGATAAATGAATGAAGGTTGAGAAAGTGGGGAGAGGAGAAAGTGGAGAGGCATGAATGTGACTTGGGAGTAGGAGGGGGAAGGAGGGGTGGGGGGACATCAGTAGGAGAAGGAGGAGAGAGGGGAAGGGAGTTTAGACACGGTTATGAGGAATGTCAGAGTGTTACGCTCGTACGTCGTTTCATAACATTCTGTCAGCTCTTGCATTTTTTTTATACTAATTAAATACGGTCTACGTAATCTTGTACTCTAGCCAGCCTCTAGTACCACTTTTAAAAAACACGTCGTTAAAGTGTATGAAAGTCTACATGGCAACTAGTCCTCTTACACTGTTGCCAGACAAAAGGACTCACATCACACGAGTAGACTTGCAGCGAATTTATGCTGACGACTGTACATACTTTTCGGGCGTGTGCACAATAACAGAAGGTCACACTTTATGAGTTCCATCCCCTTGGTTCTTCTGATATACGAGAAAAAGAAAATATGGTAAGATACATTTTGACCAGATTTCGGGTATAAATAGATAGATAGATAGATAGATAGATAGATATGTTGTTAAGAAGCAGGATTTGCCAGATAGGTTTGTCAGTGTAGTTTCGTAAGTTATGCATTAATTTTTGTGCCCGTTTTCTTTATAATGTTTTATTTATGTAATTTTTTGTTAAATTATGTAATTTAATTTAAGTTTGTATGCTAAATTATCTACAGTGTTATGCAATGTAAGAAAACTCTGGCACGTTATGGATATCTCCGAGTTAACAACTGTTGCTTCTCCAAGAATATAGATCATTCTAGTACAATGCAAGCTTATATAAGGTTGGGAAAGAGACTAGAGAGAGTCAGTCAGTTTTCAGTTCAGTTTGAGTGTAGTTCGGTGTCAGTCCAGTATATTTTCGGTACTTGTGAAAATCGAAGTGTTGTTGGCAAACAGTGAAGTGTTACTGAAGTTTGCATATCATTGGTACTTTTGACAATAGTGAAGTGTTGACGTCAAGCATTAAGTGTCTATCTATCTATATACCTAGGCTGCTTCCCTAAGGAAGGGGAGGTAGCCGAAACAGGACGACACACTCCGCATTTACTCATCCATTCAAACACATTCATTCGCACCTTAGCCCCAAAGGGGAGAAGGGACAGATCCTCACCGCACCACACAGCACAAGGGTCAACTGTGCAGTGACATCCGCAGCAGGGCCTGACAACAGAGCTGGTTTACCTCTGCCACATCATAACAGACCCATTCCCTTACCCGCACCTGACCTGACTAGCTGATCAGACCAAATGCGGGAGAATATCCCCTCAAGGCTGCGTCATCATTTATTCATTCACAATTTCTCTCCATTTATTTCTGTCACGCACAGCCATTCTTCCTTGCTCAACAGACATCCCTATCACATCCAGCGCTCTCTTCACACTGTCCATCCATCCTATTCGTGGTCTTCCTCTCAGCCTTACACCTCTCACATCAGATCTAGTTATTTTTTTCACCAATCGCTCATTATCCATTCTCTCCATGTGCCCAAACCATCGCAACACCCTCTGCTCAACTCTACCAGCCATCTCCCAAACAACTCCAGTTCTCCTTCACACTTCATCATTTCGCACTCGATCCATACGCGTCACTCCACACATACTCCTCAGACACCCCATCTCCATTACATTCAAACTTTTCCTCTGTGCTACACCCATATTCCATGTTTCAGCCTCATAATGCTGTCGGTACCACAACACCCTCATACAGCCTTCTCTTAACATCCATTCTAAGCGAACGACATCTAAACACTTTTTTCATTCCTCCCAGCACCTTTCCTACTTCATTCATTCTAAACTTCACTTCTGCATCTATTCCTCCATCCACAGCAACATGTGACCCTAAATATTTAAAACACTCTACCTCCTCAAGCAGCTCGCCATTCAAAACTATATTCATCCCCCTACCATCTACCAACCTAGTATACTTCATCACTGTACTCTTATTCTCATTTACTTTCAATTTCCTCCTTTCACACACCCTTCCAATCTCCTCTACAAACTGTCTTAATCTCTCCTCTGAATCAGCCGCCACTGCAGTATCATCTGCAAACAGCAGCTGCTTCAGATTCCACTCTCCACCATCAACATTCACCAGACTCAGACCTCCACCTAAAACTCTTGCATTCACCTCCCTTACAACACCATCCATGTAAATGTTACACAACCAAGGTGACATCACACATCCCTGTCGCAGTCCCACTCTCAAGGGAAACCAATCACTCACAGCATTTCCCACTCTTACACACGCATTACTATTTACATAAAATCTTTTCACCCCTTTTAGTAACCTATCATCAAATCCATACAATCTTAAAACAGTCCACAAAGCCTCCCTATCAATTCTATCATACGCTTTCTTTAAATCCATGAATGCCCAAAACACAACCTTGCCTTTCACTAAATACTTTTCACACAATTGTCCCACACCAAACACCTGATCCACGCATCCCCTCCCTCTCCTAAAGCCACACTGTTCATCACCAATCACTCCCTCTTTACCCTCTCTAACTCTCATAATTAAAACTCTACCATAAACCTTGCCTACAACACTCAAGAGACTTATACCCATAAAGCTAGTACATTCATACTTATCACCCTTGCCTTTATACAACGGGACCACACGAGCACTTCCCCAGTCAATTGGCACCACACCTTTCACAAAGCACACTTTCAACAATGTTACTAACCAGTTAACAGTAATCACTCCACCACCCTTCAGGCATTCCACAGCACACCCATCCATACCTGCAGCTTTCCCTGTTTTCATCTCCTTTAATGCCTTCTCCACTTCCTCCTTCGTGATCAAAGAATCATTCAACTCTCCCAACACATTTATTCCTTGCACATTTCCATCCACCACAATCTCAGCCACCCTTTCCTCCTCTACATTCATCAGTCTTTGAAAATACTCTGCCCATCTCTTCCTTACTGCATCCATCTTAATTAACATCCTTTCATCCTCTGCTTTCACTCGCTCTTCCATCCCAGACTCTCCCTTTCGCACCTTTTTCACCTCCTTCCAGAACAATTTCTTATTCTGTTGAAAATTCTCAGTCAGCCACCTACCCCACCTCTCATCTGCTGCCACTTTAGCATCACACACAGCCCTTCTTGCCTTATTCCTCTTTTCCTTATACCTCTCATATGACACCTCATCCTTCCTCTGCAGCCACACATCATATGCACGTCTCTTCTCAGCCATAGCCATACTTAATTCCTCGCACCACCATTCACTTCCTTTTCTTACACCACCACCCACACGTCTCACACCACACACCTCTTCTGCGTGCCCTACCACAGTATTAAGTGTAATTGCAGTTAATAAAGTTCGTATATCTTCGGTATTTGTGAAAATAGTGAAGAGAAGTTGGAAAGCATTAAATGTAATTATTTTGGAAAATAAAGACAGTGAACTTAAGAAGCCAGTGTTTATTCAAGACGCCTGGGGTGATCTTGTGTACCGTATATCTAAAGGCTCACCATAGGAAGAACAACTCACTCAGCAACGTCCTTCCTGTACCGAACTAATGCTGTTGGAGCCCCTGGCAGTGTGGAATGGAAAATTAACATTGGTGTCAGAAGTGTAGATTATTAAGGGCTTCAGTGAGTCTAACCTTTGACATGAAGGCAGAAGGTGTACAGACACGAGGCCAAGCTAGGCAGAAGGAGGCATCACTGGGTGCAATCGTTAAGCTATTACAAGCACAGCAACAGACACAGAATGAAGGACAGAAAGAACTTAAAGAACAATTTATAAGCACATAATGTCCAATTACAAGCACAAAATGTCCAACTACAGGCACAGAATGAAGGACAGAAAAAACTCCAAGAACAATTACAGGCTCAAAGTGAAGAACTGAAAGAGCTCAGGAACGAAATCAAAGAACAATTGCAGGCACAGAATGCAGAACAGAAAGAGCGGTATGAACAGCTTCAGGAGGCATTACAGGAGCAACAGAGGGAATTACAGCTGAGGATGTAAGGACAGATACATGCTTTCATAGGGTAAATGAAGGAAGAACAGCAACTTTTTAAGGAGGAAGTTGATGCCAAGCTAGTGCAGCAGAAGTATGAGGTTGGCAATAATGTGATGGAGTGTAAACAGCATGTAGACAACCAGCTAAAGATTAGTGATGGAATAGTGATGGAGTGCAGACAGCATCTAGATAACCAGCTGAAGCATGTAGGTGGCCATGTGAAGATAGTGAGAAAATTGAGGCTATAGAGAAATATTGCACTGCTGAGTTCCAGGTCAGTGTACAGGGAGCATATGAAAGGAATGGACACTGTGTAGTGATTCTTGACGGATCCCAGGCACTTAAAGGTAGCATTACAAGGCTGAATAATCAGAATGCAGGAGCTTTAAGTCCTGGCCTCAATTATGATGCCCCAACTTTTAGGCCGCAAACCAGTGATGTGCATGGCTATAATGGGGGTCCAGTTAAAAGGAAACCTCAGGAATCTGATGGTAGAGTAACTTGGGAATCTTACTGTGCACAGTTTCAGCTACAGTACTTGCATATCAGAATGGTTGGGATGATAGGCAGAGGGCAGTGCAGCTTGCTGCTAGCCTTAAGGGTGCTGCAATGGAAATTCTGGGCCATATGTCAGTGATGGAGAGGAACAGTTATGAGTCCCTAGAAGTGGTGGAGTGCAGATATGGAACCATGTACCAGACTGAGGCATACAGATCAAGATTCCGGAGCCATGTGCGGGCTCGAGGAGAATCCCTACAGCAGCTTGCTCATAACCTGGACAGTATGGCATACAAGGCATACCCTGGAGCAGCACCTAACCGCTGGCTAATTTTTTGATGGACCAGTTCATCGATTCTCTTCATAGTGCAGAGTTGAAATTGCAAGTGGAGCAGGCACAACCAAGTAGCATGCAAGAAGCACTAGCCAGGACTCTAGAATTTGAGTCCTACATCAGGTCCAGTACATCCACTTTTCAGGTGGGTCGTAGTGCAGGATTCAAGGCAAGAGAGGGGTAGGTATATGAAATGGAAAAATTTGTACGAAGTTCCTGGTACTGTGAAAAGACAGGACAGAGAAAGAGGACTGCTATAAGTGGAAGAGGGAACGGGAGAAGACCAGAGGAGGCTGCTGGTTCTGTGGGAAGCCAGGATACAAGAAGAGGACTGCTACAAGTGGAAGAGGGAACAGGAGAAGACAGGAGGAGGCTGCTGGTTCTGTGGGAATCTGGGACACAAGAAGGAGGAGTGTCACAAATGGAAGAAGGAGCAAGAACAGGTCAGTGCAAGGAAATCTTCAATTGTAACAAAAGTGTGTTGGACATATAGTGAGGTGGGACACTTCACTTCTGAATGTCCAAAGAAGAAAAAGGATAATAAGACAAAGGCTGCAGAAGACCAGAAAGAAGCGGAAAATTAGTGAAGGCTGGTGTTAACGGGCAACCACCAGCTGGCTTTTCCCAAGCAGCCCCACCACCGAGAATATGCAGGAGAACGGCAATCGACAGCATGTGAATACACAAAAGAATAGACGGAAAGAAGTGTTCCCTGGTGATTGATTTGGCATCAGAGCAGACTTTTGTGAGGCCTGATGTGTTACATCATCAGTATCTGCCTGATTCATCAGAACAACTGTGTGGTGTAACAGGGCACTGCGCAGAACTGAGGGGACCTCTGGATGTCCGCATTAAATTGGCAGGGCAAGAGGCTACTCTTCCAGTCTACATGGCCAACATGGAGGATCTTTGCCTTCTGGGTCTGAACACTCTGATGTCCATGGGGTGTGAACTGGACTTCTGCTCCATGAAGCTGAAGGTTCGAGGAAGGTCAGTTCCCATCACGGCAGTGAGACTTACTGGTTCTCATGGCGAGGTGAGGGAACTCCACACTACAGTGACACCCCCAAAATCAGAACTGTTGCTACAGTGTAAGGTGAGTGGCTCTTTTGACAGCTGTCTAGGAGTAGTGGAGCCTGATGTACGGTGCAAGACGAAGGCCAGAGTGATGGTGGGGAGAACTTTGGTGGAAGCAGGTGCAGTTGAAGTGCCGGTTGTGGTGGCCAATTTCTCCTGTGAGCCACAGAAGATCAACAAGGAAGAAATTCTGGGACTGGCAGGTGGTGGACCCTGAGTTGCATCAGAGGAAGGCCTGTAAAAGGAGCATAGTCAAGGAAGATGCATATCTGCCAGACCAATTACAAGACCTATTTTCAAGGAGTTGCCAATGCCTGGATGAATCAAAAGTGCTGAACCTGCGACAGCTGCTGATGAAGTTTGCTAATGTCTTTTCCACAGGAGACCTAGACCTGGGGTGCACTGATCTGGTGGAGTAGTGTATAGACACTGGGTATAACCGCCTGACTGAACAGCCAGCACGGAGGATGGAGCCGCCCCAACAGTAAGAAATCGGGAAGGTGATGGAAAATCTCCAAAGTCAAGGAGTGATAGAAAAGTCCAACAATCCTTGGGCATTAGCAGGGTTCTGGTATGGAAGAACGATGGTTCAGTAAGGTCTTGTGTAAATTATCGAGCCCTGAATGACGTGACGGTGAAGGGTGCATACCCCTTGCCAAGGATTGATAACATGCTGGATGCTCTGTTGGGTGCCAAGTGAATCCCCACCCTAGACATGGAGGCAGGATATCAGGTCAAGGTTGTACTGAAGGACAAAGGGAACACAGCCTTTTCATACGGGCGGGGTTCATGGCAGTTTAAAGTGATGCCATTCGGCCTATGCAATGCCCCAGCTACTATTGAGTGTCTCATGGACCGCGTACTAGAAGCCCTGCACTGGCAGACAGCTCTCATCTATCTGGATGATGTAATTGTGTTTGGACGGACTTTCGACCAGGAACTGGAGAGGCTGTCAGAGGTGTTGAACAGGATCCCGTGCAGTGTACCTCAGGCTGAACCCCAAGAAGTGCTACTTGTTTCAGAAGGAAGTAAAGTAGGTGAAAGCAGCGTCCTTAATGACTCAGAGAAGGTGGCAGCTGTGGAAAACTGGCCGGTTCCAACATGTGTGAAAGAGCTACAGAGTTTCCTGGGCTTGTGCACCTGCTATTGGCATTTTGTCAAGGACTTTGCAATGATATCTGCACCTCTGCACAAGTTGGTGGGGAGGAGGCAAAAGTTTGTTTGGACAGCAGAGGCTCAAAAAGCCTTCGACAAAATCATGCATGCATTGGCAAGCTCTCCAGTATTGCCGTACCCTGATCAGAGCCAGCCACTTATCTTTGACTGTGATGCTAGTGACCATGGTATTGGTGGAGTCCTGTTGCAAAAGAAGAATGAAAAAGAGTATGTATTGGCATATTACAGGAAGAAGCTCAGTCCACAGGAGCAAAACTACCTGTACTATGTGACCCATAAGGAGCTCTTGATAGTGATGAAGAGCCTTGATTTCTTTCATCCTTTTTTGTATGGGTCTTACTTCATCATTACGACGGACCATGCAGCACCCAAGTGGCTGAAAACACCGGAATCCAGAAGGACAACTGGCACGCTGGCTCGGGAAGCTAGACCAAAACAAATATGAAGTGTAGCACCGTCCTGGGAGGGTACATGGCAATGGTGACAGCCAGAGTCATTGGCCTTGTGTTCCAGAGTGCCGGCAGTGTAGTATAAAAGATCATAGTAAATGCAGCCATAGTGACATGGTCAGCATCAGACGAAGAAGACTTAAAAAGGATGCAGATGGAGGATGCAGATTTACAACCAGTGCTAGAGTGGCTGCAGTGCAGTACAGTGTGACCATTTTGGGAAGAAGTTTCCAGGTTAAATCCTGTGACCAAGAACTACTGGAGTCAGTGGGACCTTCATCTTTTGAAGAATGGACTACTGGAGCGTCAGTGGGAGACACCCGATAGCCTAAGCAAGTATTGGCAACTAGTGGTTCCGAAGAAGATGAAGTCTGAAATCTTGGATGAGTCTCATAACCAGATCAATAGTGGGCACCTGGGAATGAGGAAAACTCTAAGCCAGCTGCAACAGAGGTTCTACTGGACTGGCATGCGTCAGGATGTTGAAGTGTTGTCAGGCCTGTGATGTGTGTTGTATCAAGAAGAGACACAAGAAATGTGGTTGCATCCCTCTCCAGCTGTACCAAGTGGGTGCACCAATGGAAAGAGTTGTAGTGGACATTGCTGGACCTTTGCCACTCACTGGAAGAGGAAACCGGTATATATGTGTTGCCATGCACTGTTTCACAAAGTGGCCAGAAGCCTATGTCATCCCTGATCATGAGGCTGCAACTGTTGCTCAGATATTGGTTGATCAGTTTTTCTGTCATTTTGGGATGCCACAAAAGTTACATTCAGACCAGGGTAGAAACTTCGACTCTGCTGTGTTCCGTGAGTGCTGCAAGTCGTTGGGGATCAAGAAGACCAGAATGACTCCACTGAGGCCAGAGTCAAATGGGATGGTGGAGAAATTCAACTGGTCCATGGGACAAGAAGTGGCCAAGTGCTGCATAGATGGACAATCGCATTGGGACCAGAAATTACCTGAGTTACTAATGACATATTGGTCTGCATCCCATGAGTCTACCGGCTACATCCCTACAAAACTGATGTTAGGCCACGAGTTACACTTACCTGTTGACTTGTTAATGAGAAGACCACCTGGTGAAAAGCTGCCTACAGTCACCTCTAGCTATGCAAAGCATCTTCAAGAAAAGATGGCTGAGGTCCATCATCAAGTGCGAGGAGCCCTTAAGTTTTCAGGAGAGGTGATGAACTGTATGTATGATGCCTAGGCAAGTGAAGTAAGCTTCAAGGATGGTGACCAAGTTTGGTTATACAATCCTCAGCATAAGAAGGGACAGACACCGAAGCTCCAGATCCCATGGGATGGGCCCTACACTGTGCTGAACCGCCTATCAGACACAAAGTACCAGATTCGGGGAGGCAGGACGTCCCGCCCAAAGACGGTACATGTGAACCATCTGTGGCAGAATCATGGGCCAGGACAGTACAGCTGGGATGTCTCCAAGGAACTGTGCACTCTCGCAGCCGAAGTTGTTGAGGAGGACCAAGGGGCTGAAGTGCAAGAGGCTAGTGACAGTTTCCCAAGAAAGAAAAGAATCAGGAAGAGGACCAAGACCTTTCTGGAGGAGTTGACTGTGTGGAGGAGCAAGGACTTCGTCAGAAGTGGCATAGAAGAAGACCTGATAAGTTGAAGGATTATTTTGCGTATAGTTAGATGTTTCATTAAGATTAAGGTTTATGTTTGTATATATTGTGTAGAATAGTCTTGTCGGGATGACAAAGGACTAGGGAGGAGGTAGTGTTAAGAAGCGGGATTTGCCAATTAGAGAGTCAAGAAGTTCCTCACTGATTCCCGATGTTTACTGAAGTCCCAGTAAGAGTCAAGAGTTGCCAGTTTGCCTGCTGTTTGAGAGTGTAGTTGTTTCATAAGTTATGCATTAATTTTCATGCTCTTTTTTATGTTTTATTTATGTAATACTTTGTTAAACTATGTAATTTAATTTAAGTTTGTATGCTAAATAATTTACAGTGTTATGTAATGTAAGGAAACTCTGGCATAATTTGGATATCAATACGTTAACAACTGTTGCTTCTGCAAGAATGTAGATCATTCTAGTACAATGCAAGTTTATATAAGGATTGGGAAGAGACTAGAGGAAGTCAGTCAGTTTTTAGTTCAGTTTGAGTGTAGTTCATTGTCAGTGCCGTATATTTTAGGTACTTGTGAAAATAGTGGTGTGTTGTTGGCAAACAGTGATGTGTTACTGAAGTTTGTATATCATCGGCACTTGTGAAAATAGTGAAGTGTTGCTGTCAAGCTTTAAGTGTAGTTACAGTTAGCAAACTTTGTATATCTTCGGTATTTGTGAAAATAGTGAAGGGAAGTGTAACAATCTGGAAACATCAACAGCTAACTTAACAAACCAGTGTTTATATATGACGGCTGGGGTGATCTTGTGTGCTGTACACCCAAAACCTGACCATAGGAAGAACAAGTCACTGGGCAACGTCTTTCCTGTACTGAACTACTGCTGTTGGAGCCTGTGGCAGTGTGGGACAGAGACGTAACACTAAATAAATAAATAAATAAATTATATATATATATATATATATATATATATATATATATATATATATATATATATATATATATATATATATAGATAGATATAGATATAGATATAGATATGTCATGAATTGGCGCGGGCGTGTTTATAAGTTCGTGACATTTTTGTTCACTGTGAAAACAGCGAATTCTAGTGGAATTCTCATTGTGTATCGCTCATTTCAACCGTCCACGCATTAACTCGATTTGGACGGTTTTTAGAACATTTTACACTGTTTCATAAGTGATCATCCTTCCATGCGACATTAGCTCCTTCGCTGAGTGATTTATTCTGAGTTTGTATCGCTCACATTATTTCTGTTGGCCGTTAGCAAGCACGGCCGGCCCTCGCCTCTCACAATTTGAAGTCAGTCAGGAGTAGAGCGTCCTGAGAGAAGGAGCAGCGCCGCCACAGCGAATCCCCGAAATCTCCACCTAGTGTGAATCAACAAGAGGTTTAGTGTACGCAGAGTCCGTCCTTGTACCAGCGCCCAGTTCATTCTCCCTAGCCCACTCTACTGACCAGTATTTCCTTTCGTTTTTCCTAGGCTTAAGAGTTTAGCTTGTGAATGAGCGAGTGAGTGTGTTCATATTTTGAATTCATTTGAGACTCATGTAACGTAAATTTATTTCATTGTAATTAATAAATTTACATTTCTTTTTCTTGTGCTTAATGTAATGTAAACTCGTGTTTTATTTCTCCACATTAAGCTTATTTTACTTGCCGCTCCTAGTTCGCATAAACGTTTTGTATTATTCATAACTGGTACTTAGGCCAGTCCTCTTGTACTAAGCTTAAATCCGTTGTGCCAGCCTGGAGTTAATGCACCGGCAAGAACCTGTTATCATTAATAACATTAGTTATTGAATGTCAGGGGTGGAGACGCTTTCTCCAGAGGCTAACAGTACTAACAAACAGTGCGTGTGAGTAAATAGTCTCTGCTATGTACTGTTGAGAAAGTTTATAAATTCTCATCCATAGAGAATTGGCGAAGTAAGCCGGCATAAAATATCACTTACTGCTTGATCTTTCAAGTCAGTTCATTGTCTCTATTTTCAAGCAAAACACATAATCTTTATCCAGTTTTTAAATTCACAAAAACCCCGTGACATCTGGCGACCTCATTCCAAGATATTAACTCCTACCTCTAAAGTTATTAACGAGATAATGCTCACTCACTCATACTTAGGTATTTATCATTAAAGTCTATAGGCACTATCTTGCTGGTGATTTTTTATTCATTTCTATTAATTTTACAGTATAGTTTTTACAGTCAGTTGTTTTTTTATTTTCTTTATCAGTTTTACTAGATAAAACTGGTCACCACTAACCTGTGCCTATATTCTTTACTCTTGATTATTGCCATTTTTCAGCAAAATAACAGTCAGTACTTAGTCTTTAGTTTACTCAGACTTAGTTAGCATCATATCTTCCAACGTCTGTGTACAGGAAGCTAAAGATATGGGGCTTAGCGACCCCAAAGAAGTTAAAGAGTATGTCCTCTCTCGGTTTAGTTACAACCAGCAACGTGAGAATGATGCTCGCGAAGAGCGTCGAATTCAACGTGAGGAACACAAAAGAAAAATTGAACACGAGCGACAACAACGCAAATACGAGCAAAAACAGTGTGAACTCAAGTTAGTACAAGAGCGAGAACAACGGGAATACGAGCGAGAAGAACGAGAGAGAGAACGTGAATGCAAGCGAGAACAACGAAAACACGAACGTGCCGAGCGTGAGGCATGTGAAAAACATGAACTTGAGATGTTGAAGCTCAAGCGAGATTCCTTGGCTTCAGACACATCTGGTGCAGCTGGCTCAAGCTCCACGAACGCTCTCCCTGCACATATTATTGCGACCCCACACATCAAGCTTCCTCCATACAAGGAAGGCGAGCGAATCGAGCCATTCATAACTCGTTTTGAAGACATGGCTCAGCTTTACCAGCTGGATGAGGCAGCTAAGCGGCTTCAGTTTCTTAGCCTGTTTGAGGGCCCTGCCCTCGATATTCTCCACAGAATTCGTGGAGACAATCTCATGAATGAGGTGATGAAGGCCGCACTCGTCAAAGCGTACGGTCTCACAGTTGACAACGCCAAGAGTTAGTTTATGAGGGCGCCTTTACAAGAAAAAGAGACTGCCGTTCAGTTTCTCGATCGGCTTACTGCTTACTTAGATGAGTGGATGGAGAAAGATGAAACTCCTTCCACGAGTGAGGGGATAATTGATCTTATGCTGTGCATGCAGCTAGAAAAGTCGTGGCCTGCTGAACTTATGGCTCAGCTTAAAATCTGCCAGGTAAGGGATGCCAGCCAAATGGTGGAGAAGGCTGATGCATTCTTCACTGCATACGGGTATCAAACTCGTAAGCAACACACCTGGAATAGGAAAGCTGACAAATCTGGGAAACCGTCTCAGACTGAACTCCAGCAACAAGGCCATTCCCAGAATAATGGCCAAGGTCCAAAACCACAGAAGAAGGACCAGGGGCAAAATACTCAGAAACCTGAGTGGAAGCAGTACAAGTACCCTAACCAGCAGCAGTATCAGCCACGCAACCAACCGTCGGGACTATCCTTTTCAGCATCAGCCCCAGTGTATCAGAGACAGGAGGCGAACGCAGCCTCCATTCCTCAGCAGCAGCACAGTGGTTTCTTCCCTAGCAGTACGGGTACTTCCCCACAGTTCTCTAGTCCCGCAGTGACAGTGAACACTCTGCCACAGGAGGTCAATGCTCCATCTCCCCAGACAGTGAGTACGACCCCTCATGTATCTAGTTCTCAGGGCACCATGTTTGCTGCATTGTTTATTCAGCAGCCTCATCAGTGGCTGGCTGCTTCATCCACAGGCCCTCCCATAGGTGACAGTGCCTTCCTTGTTCAGCCAGGCTTTGTGGGAGGCATTCCTGTGAAGGTCCTGAGAGACAGTGGTTCCTCAGGTTGCTCTGTCAGGCAGAGTCTAGTTCGGCCTGAGGAGTACATAGGTCGACAGATCCAAGCTAACCTTATTGATGGATCAGTGAGATTGTTCCCTGAGGCACGTATCCAGGTGACATCTCCATTTTTCACTGGTACGACAGTCGCAATTGTTATGCCAGAACCTTTATTTGACCTTATCATAGGCAATATTCCAGGTGCCAAGTATAGTTACACTGAAGATGATGCTACGCAGACTTCGGCTGTAGAAACACGAGCCATGGCTGAGGCTCCAAACTGTGTTACCCCAGTGACCATTGCATCGCCGCAAGATCTGATTTGTAGACAAGTTGTTGTTCAAGAACAACACTCTGACCCAACACTTGCTGCCGTGCAAAGAAACAAAGGGTAGAGTGATAAAGTATTCACTGGGAGGTCAAGCCAAGTCCCTTCATAAACAAGGACGGCTGTATCATGAGTCACGAACACCCCAGGGTGAGGTTCAACTGCAGTTCATCATTCTCGCTAAGTACCACCAAGCAGTGTTAGAATGGGGTCATTATTCAGCATCAGGAGGTCACATGGGCAACAGGAAAACCCAGGGCCGTATCTGTGCTGACTTTTTCTGGCCAGAGATGGGACAAGAAATAAATAGCTTTGTGCGTTCCTCCAATGTGTGTCCACGTAACACCAATCAGGGACATGTCCTTCCTGTGCTGTTTGAACCCACACCCATTATCGCTAAAGCAGTTGAAAGATAGGGCAGTGGTAATGTGGGTGCAGACCTGACGTCTCGCTCGTTGGCCCCACAGGACACATCATGTCCAGGGCCTGTACATACATGTATACCATAGGTTAAGGGGAAGTTTGAGACCCCCGTAAGGACAATCCGAGGCTGTGTATGAATTACCTTGTGGAACGTCTCAAGCTGTGGGCCTCTGAGGATTCCCGGAGAATGCACATTATCCACATGAGTGTTCACACCCACAGTGGGTGTTAAAACGTGACTTGCCCGAGATTGCGTAGGGATTCTCAGCTTCTTGTCACTAATTGTAAGTGTAGAGTTAGGTTAACTAGTAAACTGCCCGTTCTCAGAGATTTGAGCAGTTCAAGAACTGGCACGTTTCCTGGTCAATAATGTTAGGTTAACCAATAAACTGCCCTTTCTGAGAAATTTGAGCAATTCAAGAACTGGCACGTTTCCTGGTTAATAATGCTAGGTTAACCAGTAAACTACAAGGTTCTGAGAGATTTGTAAATCCAAAGACTATGTTTCCTGGTTAATAATAAACATAAGCACTGACTGCTAGGCAGACAGAGAGAGGAATGATACTTTTGATGTTCCATCTTGATTCCTTTCGCAGGTGCAGCTGGCTGGTGCAGCATTGTCATGCAGATCAGCTGATCGTCCCTGCCATATGCTGCCACCTCTTCTCTTCTGCCTCATCGTCTCTTTACTATTAATTTGTATTATATCATTTTACACATAGGCACAGTTACACCACAACTGTCACACCTACACCGTGTATTACATACATCACGCTACATAACAATTAGATGTTAATGTAAATGTAGTGAATTTTCGCTCAGTTTGACCTGAGTACAGGGTTTTCACCATCGTCTCGGAGTTTTTTTTCCTCAAGCTTGCTTCTATTAAGGTAAATACGAGGATTTTACGCTCATGGGCAACTGTGACTTTTTCCTGTAGCAGGGTAGTACACACACCACAATGTGAGTCTTGTATGACTGAGTTAGGATTTATATGTATATATATCGATTTTTTTTTTTTCTGAAGAAAAAAAAAATTGATTTTGATGGGGTGTAATGTCACGAATTGGCACGGGCGTATTTATAAGTTCGTGACATTTTTGTCCACTATGAAAACCGCGAATTCTAGTGGAATTCTCATTGTGTATCGCTAATTTCAACCGTCCACGCATTCGCTTGATTGGGACGGTTTTTAAAACATTTTTCATTGTTTCATAAGTGATCATCCTTGCATGCCAAATTAGCACCTTCGCTGAGTGATTTATTCTAAGTGTGTATCGCTCGCATTATTTCCATTGGCCATTAGCAAGCGCGGCCAGCCCTCGCCTCTCTCTCACAATTTGAAGTCAGTCAGGAGTAGAGCATCGTGAGAGAAGGAACAGCGCCGCTACAGTGAGGTCCTGAAATCTCCACCTAGTGTGAATCGGCGAGAGGTTTAGCATATGCAGCGTCCATCCTAGTACCAGCGCCAAGTTCATTCCACCTAGCCCACTCTACAGACCAGTATTTCCTTTTGTTTTTCCTAGGCTTAAGAGTTTAGCTTTTGAGTGGGCGAGTGAGTGTGTTCTCCTTATTTTCAATTCATTTTAGACTCATGTAACGTAAATTTTTTTCATTGTAATTAATAAATTTACAGTTCTTTTTCTTGAGCTTAATGTAATGTAATTTCGTGTTTTATTTCTCCACATTAAGCTTATTTTACTTGCTGCTCCTAGTTCACATAAATGCTTTGTATTATTCATAACTGGTACTTAGGCCAGTCCTCTTGTACTAAGCTTAAATCCGTTGTGCCAGCCTGGAGTTAATGCACTGCCAAGAACCTGTTATCATTAATAGCATTAGTTATTGATTGTCAGGCGTGGAGTCACTTTCTCCAGAGGCTAACAGTATATACTAACAAACAGCACATGTGAGTAATTAGTCTCTGCTGTGTACTGTTGAGAAAGTTTATAAATTCTCGTCCTTAGAGAATCGGCGAAGTAAGCCGATATAAAGTATCACTTACTGATTGATTTTTCAAGTCAAATCATTGTCTCTATTTTCAAGCAAAATACATAACCTTTATCCAATTTTTGAATTCACAAAAACCCTGTGACAATATATATATATATATATATATATATATATATATATATTGCCAGACGCCTCAATCCCGTTCCCGTTTGGGGTGGCCACAAACAAATCGCCTCCAAGTCGCCCTGTCCCCCGCCATTTCACTGCCCTGCTCCCAACTCACACACCCCTCTCTCATATACCTCTCCACCCCATCCCTCCATCTCATCCTCGGCCTCCCCCTCCCTCTTCCCCCCTCCACCTCACTCACATACACTCTCTTTGTCAGTCTTTCACCCTCCATCCTCTCCACATGGCCAAACCACCTCAGTGTGTTCCTCACAACGCTTCCTATCACATCCACATCCACACCACAATATATATATATATATATATATATATATATATATATATATATATATATATATATATATATATATAATTAAATCACTTAATAACATGTGATTCATAGATTTGCTATCCACAAGGAAAAGGAAACACGATATATCCCTAGTGCTGAAGATGTGAATACACGAAAGCGCTCGTGATTTACTTTATAAGCTCGAACTATCTGTAGAAAATTACGACATCGTGCAAAAGGATGAAATACTATCTATTTATCTATCTATAGCCCGACGCCCTAATCCCGCAAAGGGTGGCCGCAGACAAAACGCCTCCAAGTCTCTCTGTCACCCACCATTTGACTACCCTCCCCTCAACTCACTCCCCCCTCCCTCAAATGCTCTCAACTCCATCCCTCCACCTCATCCTTGGTCTTCCCCTCCCTCTCCCTCCCTTCACCTCACCTACATACACCTTCTTAGTCTTTCATTCTCCATTCTCTCCACATGTCCAAACCACCTCCGCGTATTTCTCCTAATCTTCTCAACCACATCCACATCCACATCCACCCCACAACGTTCTTCCACTTCTTCATTCGTCAACCTGTCCCTCCATGTCACTCCACATGCTCCTCTCAAGTAACTCATTTCCACTGCTCTCCTCTTGACTCTTTCCCCTCTTGCAAGGTCCATGCCTCGCTTCCATACGTCAGGGTAGGGATCACAATAGCATCATGCAGTGACTTCTTAACTTCCAAACTCACCTCCCTATTTCTCATCACTGCTTTCAATGAACCAACAACCTTCCTTCCCTGCTGTACCCTTTCACGCACTTCATCCCCCAAACTTCCATCCTTACTCATCACACTACCCAAGTACTTGAATGCACTCACATTCTCCATATCGTCGCCATCCAACCACACCGTGCATTATGTGACTTCATTCTCTCAAACGCCATAACTTTACTCTTGTTTACATTAACTTTCAGATTCCTCTTCCTGCACGCTGTCCCAAATTCATTCACCAAACCTTGCTGCTCCCATTCATCTTCACTCAACAATACTGTATCATCAGCAAACAGCAACACTGAAATCTTCCAAATCTCAGCCTCATTCATTAGAGCCACCCCCACATCCACTGCCCTACCTTGCACCTCCTTTACAACCCCACCCATGTATATACGAGTATTAAAGAGCCATGGAGACATCACACAACCCTGTTTCAGTCCCACACTGAGATAAAAAAACTCACTCAGCACACCATCCACTCGCACCGTAGCCCTAGCTCCTTCATACATACTCTTCACAGCACTCAACTATTTCCCCTCCACTCCATATACTCTCAGTACCTTCCACATACCTTGTCTATCTATTCTGTCATAAGCTTTCTCCAAGTCCATGAAGGCAGCATACACTTTCATTCCCTTCTCTAGATACTTCTCCACTAAACATCTTAAAACAAATATCTGATCTACACACCCATTTCCCTTCCTAAATCCCCCTTGTTCTTCTCCAACTAGCTCCTCCATTATATCCCTAGCCCTATCAGTGAGTATTCTACCATATATTTTTCCAGTCACACTAAGAAGGCAAATGCCCCTATGGTTACCAAATACTTCTCTCTCCCCTTTTCCTTTGTATAAAGGATCAATTATACCTGACATCCAATCCTCCGGAACCCTTCCCTCTTCCCAAGCCAATCTACATAACTTCCATATCCACTCCACCACAACTCACCCCCGTACCTCAGCATTTCACCACACACTCCATCAATTCCTGGGGCCTTTCCCATCTTGATCTTCTTCATTACTTCCACTATTTCCGCCCTACTGATCTCTTCCTCCCTCCTTCATCTCTCCTTCTCCCAGCCATTCCCCCAACCAATGCAAAGATGCAAAAAAAAAAAAAAAAATCCAAAAGGAGGCCAGTGCCATTTTACCGCCTCCATGGCTAGGCTGCAGTACCTCAGTACATTGAAAAGTAGATGTTTATGTTACTTCGCTTGATGAAGTTGGGTAATTTAAAAAAACTACAGTCACATCTTGGGGATCAAAACTATGGAAGACAATCACTCTAACTATGACATTCTAATCTCTAGACCACCTAATCGATAGTATTTCATTCTCAGTTTCTCTGTCAGTGTTGCTTCAGTATATCGATTGTGTGATTGGTTTTATGAATGTGTGTGTGTGTGTGTGTGTGTGTGTGTGTGTGTGTGTGTGTGTGTGTGTGTGTGTGTGTGTGTGTGTGTGTCAATATTCTATGTACGCATGTCTGGTAATGGCGAGTGTTTGTTTCTGGACACTGAGCTGGAAGGAGGTGCCTCTCCCCCAGTAGTCACGATTCATCCACTTACTTGTTACAGACAGTAGGGAGACTATCAACAAAGCAGTGGAGGATCTACGAAGTGAATTGAAGGAAGTGATCAGAAGCTTAGAATATGCACATCAAGAAATTAACACCCTGAAATCAAGCCTAAAAACAGTAAATGAAGGGAAGGAAAGCCTAGTTAGTGAGTGCCAGTCACTGAGAAAGCTGTTAAATGAAACTATCCCACGCCTCAACTATATCCATGACCAGTTTCGCAGGTTCAACATACGCTTCACTGGAATACACGAAGCCAATGGTGAAAATGCCAAAGACTGAACATAAGGTCGCTAATGGTGAAAATGCCAAACAGACTGAACATAAGGTCGCTAATGGTGAAAATGCCAAACAGACTGAAAATAAGGTCGCTAAATAGACTGCAGACAAGATTGGAATAACACCCAACCTAGAGCGAGCGCTTTATGTAGGAAAACATGGCAGTGGACCTCGTGATATAGTGTCTAGATTTCCAACACAGCGGCAACGGGATGCTGTCTTGACTTAGAGGTTGCAATTAAAGGATACAACAATCTACATGAATGAGGACTGCTGCCCAGCTACAGTCGAGGTGAGGAAGAAATTAATACCGCAACTAAAAACGGCGAGGGCAGAAGGAAAATATGCCTGCTTAAGTTACAGGAAGCTCATCAGAAGATCTTTTAGTCAGCGCCAAACAAATTCCAACAAAGAAACCACAACAGACTCAAATGAAAAAAAAAAATCAACCTCCATGAAGCCGATCGAACTTTTTTCATCACCTAAGACCAAACAACCTATATCACAACATGATGACTCGAGCCCTCAGAAAGGTAAACAATCGTCCCAACCAACAAGACAAGACGGAAGACGGAATGAATGAACAACTCGACAATCGTACACCGCCCAGAGACACCAGCAGAGTGGATTCAGCTCTGGCATTACCTAAACCCATTGAGGAGACAGTGAAAAGGCCTTGAAGACCACAGAGCAAAAAATAGAAAGTCCATTGAAGGTGTAGCCATAAGTAATGGTAGACTTTAACTCAAGTTTCGTTTTTCCGTTTGTAGACTTGGATGACAGAGATTTCTAAAGGTACTTAAACAACAGTGTAAATTCTCAAGATCATAATAATATAAGTGTCTCATTACCTCATATGAAGTCCGTCAGTTATGATCAGGTGTTGCCTTCCACAGATAGACATAGTGCTAATGATCCAGACAATTTTCTCAATGATTCACTAGGTTTGAACGAACTAGTATGTGATTATTATCCTTCTGATTCTATAAACCAAGCTATAAATAAAAATTTAAAAAAATCAAAATCTTATCACTTAGTACAAACAGTGTACCAGGAAAGTTTGATAATATTCTGGAAGAATGTGAAATGTTTTTTTCGAAATTAATTTAATGCAATTGCATTTTGTGAAACGAAGCTAACCACGAGTATCGAACACCTTTACTCCATTCCGAATTATATTATATTTATTAACAATATGTCCCGAAATTGTGGGGGTCTGGAGCTTTATGTATTGTCTTCTCATCGACCGATTGAGAGGCATAATTTGAAAAAGAACATTATATTGAAACATTATTTGTTGAAATTAAATTTAATATTAAGAACATCATAATAGGAGCTCTTTATAGAAGGCCTTAAAGCAATGCTGAGCCATTTGAAGACTCGCTGAACCACCTTCTCGATGTAATAGAAAGGGAACAAAAAACTGTTATTTAATGGGAGACTTTAATATTGACCTAATAAAACATGCAACTTACAAACTAGCTTCAGATTTTATATTAATAATGAGTAGTAATTTCTAATATACTACAATAATACATCCCACTAATCTGCCATTCAACTACATTAATCGATCAAATTTGGACTAATAACATTAGTAGAAGTATAGCTAATGGTATATATGTTTGTAATATCTCAGATCATTTTCCCATTATTTTGGCGTTTTCACTGAATATAAAGCCCCCAGACAAGAAAATAATTAAAAGATATAGGGATTTCACGGATGACAATGTAGAGATTTTTAAACAAGAACAAATAAAAGTGGATTGGTCTTGCATTTATAAGACCAGCAGTTTCGTCACTTGCATCGATTTCTTTTATCAGAAATTTTTAACCATTTTCGAAAAACGTTTCTCAGAAAAGACAATTCACATAAAGCATAAATATAAGGGTAACCATACATAACTCATGATATTAAAGCTATGATTAAAGAACGCAGCCGCTTACAACGTAAATATGTAAAGAAACTGATTACATAAGGTGACACATATCGTAAAGTAAGAAATAAAGTAACCCAATCAATTAAAACTGCTAAAGCAAATTATTATAAAAGTAAACAAGCAAACTCGGCAAGGGACTCTAAATAGACTTGGAACATAATAAATTCAATATTAATGAGGAAAGAGCACATTGAACTTAATCATGCAGAAAATATTACTACTAACTCAATCAATGACTGTTTTACCAATATAAGTAAAGAATTAGAATATCTTCCTGAACTTCAGATAAATGAGCTAACTATCAAGGAAATCACTACTGACAAAATCAGCAGTGTTGTTATGAATATGCGTGATTCAGCCGCTGGGCATGACAGTATTCCTGTGAAGGTACTGAAGAGGTCTGTAACAATTTTGTGTCCTATTTTAACCCATATATGTAATTTGTCTTTTGCTACTGGAATCATTCCTGATCACTTGAAGTTAGCGAGAGTAATACCAATATACAAGTCGGGCCCTCGTGATACACCTGATAATTATAGGCCTGTTTCGGTCCTGCCTTTTTTAAGTAAAATTATTGAGAGGTCAGTTTGTAACAGATTAATTGATTATCTAGAGGAAAGAGGCATTCTCCCCGATGATCAGTATTGATTCCGTAGACGGAAATCCACACAAGATGCTCTTTTATCTTTCACGGATCACGTTTTGTCTGCCTTTGATATAAAACGAGTTCACTGGAAGTCTATTTCTGGATTTAACCAAGGCTTTCGATACAGTGGACCATACAATATTACTTGAGAGATTGACACACTATGGTATTACAGAGACAGCACTTGATTGGTTCCGGAGTTATCTAGCTAATCGTAAACAATTTGTTTATTTTAATAATCAAGCATCTTCCACTACCGAGATAAATGTAGGTGTGCCACAAGGCTCGATCCTAGGGCCTGTATTATTTTTAATCTTCCTCAACGATATCACATACGCAACAAAAAGGTTAAAACATGTCTATTTGCTGATGACGGTACTTTCTACTTAAGTCACAGTAATATTACCAGTCTTACAAATACATTAACTGAAGAAATATCTAAGGTGGTACAGTGGATTTCGGCCAATAAGCTAACATTAAATACAAATAAGACTTACTTTATTGTATTTCACAAACATAAGAAAATAAGTCGCGATGTTCAAGTAGTTATCAATAATAATAGCATTAAAGAAGTAACAGAAACCAAATTTTTTGGGTATAGTATTAGACAATAAATTACTGTGGAATAAGAATATCATCCAAAATAGAAATAAAGTGTTAACGTACTATGGCATTATATATCAAAAAGGAATAAATTACACAGTCACTGATTTTGATATATTATTCATTAGTGTATGCACATTTAACATATTGTCAAGCAGTGTGGGGATCGGCAAGTAAAACAGCTCTGAAACCTTTAGAAATAGCTCAGATGCAAATCATGAGGACAATCGAACGGGTAGGCCGCTATGAGCATTCAAATGATATATATAGTTTTTTAATAATAACATACATAAGATGAAAGAAATCAGTGAGTTGGTATGTGCAGTATATGTGTACAAATGCATTACAGACTTGTTTACAATAACTCATTCTTTGTACCTACTCCACCTACCAGATACCATTATAGAAATAATGACCGTTTATTTGTACCTTTTATGCCATCTTTGCAATCTCAGAGAAATATTAGATATCATGGTGCAAAACTATTCAATTCCCTGCCAGCCGACATAGTAAAAAAAAAAAAAAAAAAACTAGAGTAGATAATTTTTATAGCAGTCTAAAAACGCACCTCATAAAATCATATGTAGCTCATAGTTCCGTACAACATCGTCTCAACAATAATTAGTTATCAAATGCCAGTAAATAAAATTAATACAGCTAACAATCAACATAACAAAGCTTGAAACTATATGAATGTTTTTTTTTTTTCTTTATATATTACTTATTGCCTCTCAGTGTCCCAGAATAATCCAATGATGGAAAACATTTATATATATAAAATATTCACTGGCTCTTATAAGATGAAATTTCTCAGCAAAGAGCTAGGTCAAATCATGTATAGTAGGAGTTCTCTGTGACTGTATATCTATGGACCAAATAAAAATTATCATTATCATTTCATTATCATTGATTTTTTACCTTTGTTGCAGACCCTTTCGGGTTACGCTGGACGTTGACTGAATACTCACCTGCGATTTTTTAACCTGCAGAATCCACTCTTTTTCACCCAGCTTACATTCCCACAATAAGGGCTTATCCTAATCTTTCGCTCTTTACTTTGTTGATAAAGATTTTTTTTATCATAATTTTGTTTTGGCATAATTTGCACGTTATTCTGATGTCATTTTTTGAGTGGTGTGTTCAATTTAGAGCATCAATGCATTTTTCAGTTTTTTAATTTATTTTACTTTTCTGTCACCATTCTTAATCGTGTTTTATTTCCGAGTTCTTTCGCTGTAACTTTTAATAATGCATCACCTTTTTTCTTAGACCTTTTTCTTATTTCTTTTGGACTTTCTTGTTTTCGTTAATTTATGTTTTATTTACCACTTATGCAGCTATATATTACACATTTATCAGCGCCTCTTTTTTCCATTTTTCACAGACATTCTTGTATAGTTTTCTTCTTAATGTTAGATTTTCTTTTGCTCTCTCCACTCTCCACCATGCCCCACTTCCCCTTCATCCTTATCTCCACGTTCGTCTTCTTCCCCCCATCCTCTCTGATCAATGAACTAATCTTGCAGGCAAAGGTTGAGTGACCATGAACGTGACAAAGAGTACTCAGGGCCTAAAATCATCCTCTTTCCATCTTGAATGCTGAGTTATAGCAATGGATCAACGCTAGAATACGTTGCTAGCCCTTTCATGCATGGACTCGAAGCGAGTCATTAAAAACTATCCTGTACAACGCACCATGATGCACATTGTGTCCAACAAAGGAAGACACAAGTTTCCTGCCGATGTCCGTCATATTTTGGTATTTATTTTTCCCGATTCGTGTCATGGTGCACTTTACAGGTTGTTAAACAATCTAATGACTCAAAGCACCCGTGCCTGAGAAGGCTAGTAACAAAGAAGTGCTACGAGTTGGATGTAGAGCCATAGTACAGATTTGTCTTATTTGACCATCGAGCTACAGAATATTAGCTAAAATTTACATTATTTTTTTCTTTTCTTCAAATTAGCATGAGTAAACTATACCCTGTAGTCGGGTTATGTACCAGTATTTCTTTTCTATTTATTTTCTTTCTTTCTTTCTTTATTTGCAGATGATTTTATGCATCTTGGGATATGCATTTCTAACAAATGGAGTCAGATAAAGCCGTCATCATCTCATTCATCAGAGGGGCGTTTTTCCATTTGTAATAAAATCGTGTAGATGCAGGAAAAAGACGTCATTAAACTGTAGAGGTGTACAATACATACTCGTATAGGAACATTAAATCAAAAGGGGAATCTCCCTTTCTCCTCCCCTGTTCTCTCTCATCCCGCCCAGCTGAGTGGGAAAACGTTGCTCACGGCTTGAGAAATTGGGCTAAAAACACGACAGGCGGCCATCCTGGTCTTATTTCTCTTATAAGGAGTACTTTATTTTAATTTTCTTTGATTTATATGTCCTTTTGGATTGTTTTATGCAATAAAATTCTTTTCCGTTTTTGGTCCGGGATTGGGTGGGTATAAAATTGCAAAAATGCCTGGGATGGTACGGGTTAAATCGATTTCTTAGTGGAGCATGTCAGTTGGAATCCTCGGTACATTCCCTTGGAAAGTTGGGATTCCAAGGGGTTTCTTGGGTCTCGTGAGTAAATATTTAGCTAAAATCTAACTTTATTGAATGTATCTCCTACCTGCTGAAAAAATTTCCTCTCTATCTTATACAGTAGAAAATTTCTTAGCCTCTGAAAACAATCGCGGTCGGGCCGTTTCGAGTCGTCGGGCCATTTCGTGTCGGGCCGCTCATTTCTCAACTGATCGTAAACAATGCTTCGCTACACTTGCTCTCTTCGCCTGTTGTGCTGTCTCGCTTGTAACAACAGGTGTAAGAGATTCTGGTGAGAGCAGTGCATGTGAAAGTGGATTTATTTTTGTTGGTCAAATATCTGCTACCATATAAAAAAAAAAATCAGAGTTTGTAGTATTCTACAGACCTTGAGTTTGCGTGCACAATACAGTAGCTAAAAGAAGTATCTGACAGAGTGAGTCCCATAGAAATTATAAGTTAGGCTCGCAATATCCAGGGAGGGACACAGTGATCTTATAAGAGATCTGAGTGCTACTTTACTTATAAAGCTATTCTTCATTTAAAGCAAAGTAACAGTTACGACAGAAAATGTCACTACAGAACAACGTACAGTATATCCTGTTTGTGCTAGTGGAAGAACTCACGTCCTTATATCTGTCGTACATGCATTTGTATTATTATTATCAATTTTTTTTTTTTAGACATCATGCACGTATTTAATTAGCTACTCTGGGTATGCACCCCCCTAAGAAAAAAGAAAAAAAGGCAATAAATATTATCAAAATTGTGTCCTAAAATCATTAAGGGTCCCATTGCTGATATCTCGAGTTTGCTGCAAAGTGACGTCCTTTGAGGAGGTTTGTTAGACCACGTTAATGTTGCTGTTGCAGGGCACCTAGAGTTTTGCGAACAGACTTCAGACTTCACTTACCAGTGTGCATGAGAGAGAGAGAGAGAGAGAGAGAGAGAGAGAGAGAATAATAATAATAATAATAATTTTGTTTCCACTAAAATATGGTTATTCTGTTTGCATATTATACAATACCAAAACATTGTTCATTTACCTGCATATGCATACACACGTGCCTAAGAATACATATATAGCACACACATACATGTATACATATATTTGATATATATACAAAACAGCATGCTTTATGAATACACACACACACACACACACACACACACACACACACACACACATTTAACCCATTGAAGCCCAGTGTCTCCAGTATTGCACAGAACTGGGAATCTTCAAATCCGAATAATGTAGGGAACCCCCGGGTAGGGACCTATGAGCTTCGCGACTGAGCCGATAGGCCGAGGGCGGTATGCTTAGTACCCTCCTGGTTCAATGGCTCAGCCAGCAACTTTGGGATCCAATGGGATTATATATATATATATATATATATATATATATATATATATATATATATATATATATATATATATATATATATATATATATATATATATATAATTACAGATTTAGTTATTGTCTAGTAAGTGTTTCTTTAGCTTATATCTAAACGATGGTAGACTACTTACCCCTCTAATGGGTGGAGACAGTTGGTTCCATAATCTTCGACCGATTATAGATAGCGCTTTCGCTCCTGTGTCAGTGTTTTTCTTGGGAACATAGAAGTTATTTTTCTGTCTAGTAATTCTGTCGGTCATTAATGTACAGATCGCGCAGAGATAGGATGTCGTTAGAGTATTAGTTGATTACTTGTTTAGATATAGTAATAAGTTGACTGAGAGTGATTTGTTCTTTTATGTTTAACCATTTAAATTCAATGAAAATAGGAGTTACATGATCGAACTTCCTGGCTCTTCCATCTGCGACCTTTATGGCGAAGTTCTGTAGCTTTGGTATCTTGGCTACTAGGGAACAATTTGTGGTACCCCATATTATGTTGCACTAATTTAAGATACTTAGTACTAGAGACTGTGCAATTATTAGGCTAGCTGATCTGTCAAAGCATTGTTTTTTTTCTATTGATAAGCATCAAGGGTCCCTTAGCTTTTCTTGTTGCTTCGTTTATGCGTTTATCGTAGGTCATATAGCGGTCAATGTAAACTCCTAGATTTTTTGCGTGTATTGAATGTTGGATCGTTCTGTCGTGAAGGTGGATGACAGTGGAGATGGGTATTTTAGAGGTGAGTTGACATGTTCCTATGAAAATACATTGAGTTTTATTTGTGCTCAACATAAGACTATTTTTAGGAAATATAACTTGGTTTGATGTGGGGTTTCTTCTGTCTTACTAAGATACTAAGATATCTACTTGAGATATTGTGCCACTGTGTAGGAAGTGGATGTCTGCCGCATATTGCACTAACAAACATTGATTTACTTTTAGTGAGATGTCGTTTACAAATATGTTGAAGAGTACTGGGCCTAGGAATGAGCCCTGAGGGACGCCGAAAATTAATTTGAGCTAGACGAGGTTGTATTGTTAATGCGGACGGACTGTGTTTTGTTACTTAGTTAATTTTTAAACCAAAATGAATCATTGTTTGTCTGCCGTAATTTTTGTAGGAGGATATTGTGACTGACACTGTCAAATGCCTTTGATAGGTCACAGAAAGTTAACAGGGATATACGTTTGTTGTCCATACTATCATAGCTTTTATTTGTGATTATTGTGAGGACTGTTTCTGTAGAAAGTTTTGGTCTGAAGCCGTGTTGAGTATTGGAAAATAGTGTGTTTGTTTCTAGTAATTTTACGAGTTGGTTAGTGACAATTTTTTCTATTATTTTGGAGAATATAGGTAGAAGAGAGATAGGACGATAATTGCTTGTATCATTAGCATCACCTGTTGTAAACAGTGGAGTAAAAGTGGCGCGTTTCTAGGATGAGGGAAAAGTTCCCGTGGTGATAGATTATTCTAGATAGGTAGAATGCTATAGTGAAGTGAGAGTCCTTAATATATTTTAATGGAATGCTTTCTGAACCAAAGGCTTTTGTCTCTTGTAGGCTTTTGAGAGAGAGAGAGAGAGAGAGAGAGAGAGGGAGGGAGGGAGGGATCCACTGAGAAGGTGTTTTGGCCACTTTTGTGCTCAAGAGGTGAAACGCAACGAAGCTGCCTTGCCCTCGTCAGGTCAAGTGTGCTTGTGAAGGCGCTTGTCTACCATACCGGTGTGTGCGTGTATGAATGGAGCAAAACTACAAACTCTGACAAATGTTTTTAAAGAAACTTTATGCATGCCTCCATTGTGGATGCATTAGCTGGTATTCCGAGTTTGGTCCAGACTGATGTTGTCACGAATTCATGAGATTGTGTATTCTACAAATCGGTGACACTGTACTCGGGTGAGAAAACCACGAACTCTAGTGGAATTCCCACTGTGTATCACTCAGTTTAACCGTCCTCCTATGCACTTCGATTGGGATAGTTTTTCAGAATATTCATCACTGCTCCCAAAGTGACTTCTTATGCGCAACATTAGCGCTTCACTGAGTTATTTTATTACGTGCGTATATCGTTCGCCCTCTCTCCATTGACCGTTGAAGTTAGGCCACACCTACTTCCAGTGAACATGGCCATCTCACACCCCCCTTTCCCAGTTTGAACTCATTCAGCTTCAAACTGTTACGAGAGTAGGGTCGCTTGTGTCCAGCTTAGAGAGCAGCGTCTCTGTTGTACAGCAATTTCCAAATCTCTCCACTTACGGTGATCGGTGTCGCAGACAAGCAGCGAATAGCAGAGCCTGGTGTTCAACAGACAGATGCCCAGTCTTTCATAGCTTTAGCTCCGTTCCCTCCACTGACGAGTATTTCCATTCTTTTTTCTAGGCTTAAGTCTGATTAGCTTTTGAGTGAGTGAGTGAATGTATTTCCTTTGGTATTCGAATTCACGAGACCCCCTGTGACCGTGAATTCCCCTTTTGATTTCATTTTGAGATTCATGTAAGGTAAATTTATTTCATTGTAATTAATAAATTTACAGTTTTCTTGAGCTTAATGTAATGTAGAATCTTGTTTCATTTCTCCACATTGAGCTTACCTTACTGTGCTTATCTCAGTTTGCACAAAATTTCTATACTAATCATTACTGGTATTTAAGCCAGATCTTCTCTATTTAAACTTAAATCCGTTGTGCCAGCCAGGAGTTAAGCACCACCAAGGACCTGTCCATTATTAGTATTAGTTATTGATTGTCAGGGGGTAAAGATCACACTTTCTCAGAGGCAACAGTACTAATGATACAGCATTCGTGAGTAGATAGTCTCTGTTGTGTACTGTTGAGAAAGTTTATAAAATTCTCGTCCTTAGAGAATCGGCGAAGTAAGCCATTTTAAATAGAACTTACTACTTGATTTCACAAGCAATTCTTTGTGTTTACCTTCGATGAATATAAGTTTTTATTTCTTTAATTCACATCCCCCCTGTTACAGATGTCCTCTTAGGGATATATTTATTAATTTATTTACCACTTTTCTGCTCCTTGCCATCGCAGCTGGCAGTAAAGTGCCCCCAGTCGGGAGCGATTGTATCTTTCTGTATCTGTTAGTATACTGTCTGGTGCTGCATCCTGAGAGTGGTAGTGTTGACAAAAGGGATCGCTAGGCATTTCTGTCTTTAATCGGTAACGAACTAATTCTCCCACAACACATCGCCCTCATGATGTGTTCTTGCATTATGGGTCGTGTACTAAGTGACTTTGGAGTTTTCGTAACACCCCTTTCGCATCTATTAATTCTGAACATTAGGCCTCACTATTTTCATGTGTGTTATTAATGCAAATTGTCATTATTGAAACTATTTAACGAACATGAAAGACAAACTGAGATATGATATGCAGTATAAATCGCCAGGCAAGAGCTGTTACGAATGCTCCTATGCCATCTAGGATACGATCCAATAATTGCACATTGTCCTTGGTCAACCTCTTCTTCTTCCTCCCAGCATTCCATTATCATGCATCAGAGTACCAGTTTACATTTAACCCTTCCAGCACGATATCTTCATTTCTTATTTACTCTTGGTGCTACAGGGTGGTTTCATTCAGCCTAGGAGAACCGGAATAGTGAAGAGTTAAACGATGGTTACATCAGTTCAAAGAGTCTCTCCTGACTGAAGAAACAGTTTGGAGATAACAATAGTAAAATGATGTATAATATTTTGAACTACAGAGCCCAGCCTCCCTTCTCTACGCCCAGTAAGGAAAAATAAGGCGTTTGGTAATATACATACATACATATATATATATATATATATATATATACAAAAATCATTAAAGACCAAGGCGTAGCCATTGTTCGCTATTTTTCTGTTGATCTTTTCGAGTTTTCTTACACATTGTTTTACACTATGATTCAGGTTGTAGATAATATGTCCAAGATCCATGTCGTAACTATATTTTATTAATTATTTATTTTTATTTTTCGTAGGACGTTTCGTGTATCCTTGCACATCATCAGCGACTGTAATATAGATACAATACACTATAAAACATGACATATACAACATAAACCTATACAATATATATACTGAAATGTACAACAACGACTAATAAAAGTGTAGAGTTACAAGAGTATGGATAAAAGAGACAAACCCTTTAGGTGAAGTCAAGTATGAGCTACAGTTAAAAGTGTATGGATAAGAGACAAACCTTATAGGTGTAGTCAGCTATGAGCTACGTGGTTGACTGCGAAGGTTGTATGGGTGAGTGGGTGTTTGTGGCTGTGTAGTGTTGCCAGTTGTGTTATTGTGTGTGTAATGTTCATTTGTAATTGTCGCTGCTTGTGGTCGGGCCTTTGTGTATTTAAACATTTGAGGGTACGATCTAGTCCGGTAGTTTGGTTGTTTATGGCCGGCGTGTTTTCACGTATGAGAAGTGCTTCTGCCAGTTGTAGTCTAATGTGGTCATGACATTTTTTTATTATATTACTATTTTCTATTAGAACTTGTCTGTTTATTGATGTGTGATGTTGAGTCATATGATCTTTTATAGAACCGGATTGTAGGTGCATGGTTAAACGTCTGCTTAGTGTGGTTGTGGTCATACCAGTATATTTCATGTGACGAAGTTTACAACCTTCATGTGGGCAAGTGAATTCATAAACTACATTGGTATGTTGAAGTTTGTTGGTTTGTTGAGCTGTGTTGTTTTTCATAATCATGTTGCTAACTTTCCTGTTTTTATAGTAAATAATTAAACTGAGCTTGTCTGAGGGGATAACACATGATGTGTTACGTGTCACAATCTCTCTAAGTACAAGTTCATCCGTTTTATAAGCAGGGGACATCTGATTACCATAATACACATTGTGGGTAACAGTATGGGGAAGCGGTTGGACATTTGTGGTTGAGACTTGTTTTGAAATAAATTGACATATTTCTCTGTCAACTATTTGATTGGAATAACCATTGTTAATTAAGATCTGCTTTAATTTAGTTACTTCTGAGTGGAAGAGTTCCCACGATGAACAGTTCCTATGAGCACGACGTAAGTATGACCTGATAACTGACAATTAGTACCGCTGCGGACACTCACTCACAGCATTAAGGCATCTACCCAAGTCCGTAGCTTTACGATATACGGAGGTTTTATAGTTACCATTCTCCTCTTCTATTAATACATCAAGAAAAGGGATTTTGTTGTTTGCACTTATCTCATAAGTAAATTTTAATATTGAGTTATGTTCCATGGCAGTTCTTAGTTGTTTAAGGTGGTTTTCGTCTCTAACGACCACATAGATATCATCAACATAGCGACAATACGTGGTTGGACGCAGGTTGGTATCTTCTAATACTTTGTTAAAAGTATGAGATAAGTGCAAACAACAAAATCCCTTTTCTTGATGTATTAATAGAAGAGGAGAATGGTAACTATAAAACCTCCGTATATCGTAAAGCTACGGACTTGGGTAGATGCCTTAATGCTGTGAGTGAGTGTCCGCAGCGGTACTAATTGTCAGTTATCAGGTCATACTTACGTCGTGCTCATAGGAACTGCTCATCGTGGGAACTCTTCCACTCAGAAGTAACTAAATTAAAGCAGATCTTAATTAACAATGGTTATTCCAATCAAATAGTTGACAGAGAAATATGTCAATTTATTTCAAAACAAGTCTCAACCACAAATGTCCAACCGCTTCCCCATACTGTTACCCACAATGTGTATTATGGTAATCAGATGTCCCCTGCTTATAAAACGGATGAACGTGTACTTAGAGAGATTGTGACACGTAACACATCATGTGTTATCCCCTCAGACAAGCTCAGTTTAATTATTTACTATAAAAACAGGAAAGTTAGCAACATGATTATGAAAAACAACACAGCTCAACAAACCAACAAACTTCAACATACCAATGTAGTTTATGAATTCACTTGCCCACACGAAGGTTGTAAACTTCGTCACATGAAATATATTGGTATGACCACAACCACACTAAGCAGACGTTTAACCATGCACCTACAATCCGGTTCTATAAAAGATCATATGACTCAACATCACACATCAATAGACAGACAAGTTCTAATAGAAAATACTAATATAATAAAAAAAATGTCATGACCACATTAGACTACAACTGGCAGAAGCACTTCTCATACGTGAAAACACGCCGGCCATAAACAACCAAACTACCGGACTAGATCGTATTCTCAAACTGTTTAAATACACAAAGGCCCGACCACAAGCAGCGACAATTACAAATGAACATTACACACACAATAACACAACTGGCAACACTACACAGCCACAAACACCCACTCACCCATACAACCTTCGCAGTCAACCACGTAGCTCATAGCTGACTACACCTATAAGGTTTGTCTCTTATCCATACACTTTTAACTGTAGCTCATACTTGACTTCACCTAAAGGGTTTGTCTCTTTTATCCATACTCTTGTAACTCTACACTTTTATTAGTCATTGTTGTACATTTCAGTATATATATTGTATAGGTTTATGTTGTATATGTCATGTTTTATAGTGTATTGTATCTGTATTACAGTCGCTGATGATGTGCAAGGATACACGAAACGTCCTACGAAAAATAAAAATAAATAATTAATAAAATATAGTTATGACATGGATCTTGGACATATTATCTACAACCTGAATCATAGTGTAAAACAATGTGTAAGAAAACTCGAAAAGATCAATAGAAAAATAGTGAACAATGGCTACGCCTTGGTCTTTAATGATTTTTGTATAAAAGAAAACATTCTGCCTAAATATACTAATATATATATATATATATATATATATATATATATATATATATATATATATATATATATATATATATATATATATATATATATATATATATATATATATATATATATATATATATATATATATATATATATTCCTTTAACCATCCATTTCTTTTAGTCGGAAATAGTGTTACCATGATGATGATGATGATGATGATGATGATGGTGATACAAATTTTTGCAGTCTCCGGAACACGTATTAACAACTCGGACTCCCTGCTGTCGTCCAGCGTCACTTCTCGCGTGTGGTGCGCCCTGCCCTGCCTTCAGCATCCCCAGTATGTCTCATTCTCACGCCATGGTAATTACGTGTGTGTGTGTGTGTGTGTGTGTGTGTGTGTGTGTGTGTGTGTGTGTGTGTGTGTGTGTGTGTGTGTGTTTCTATACTCATCCCATTTATATTAAGGAGACAAGAGTTATTTTTTATGGTGGTGATGATGATGATGATGATAATGATGATGATGATGATAGTGGTGATGATGATGATGATGATGATGATGATGATGATGATAGTGGTGATGATGATGATGATGATGATGATAGTGATGATGATGATGATGCTTAATGAATAGTTGTTGATTTTTTTTGCTGGCTAAATGCAAGAAAATAATACAAAAATTTTAGGAGGTGTTTTTTTGTTGACTAAAGTTTAAAACATACTGAAGTTGATTTTTTGGATGCTAATATTAAGTAACTGATTTATTGGGAAGGTATTTCACAGACCAAATATATGCAGTGGTAATAAAATTTTGTGTGTGTACTATTTACTTATTTACTTATTCATGCTTTATTGAGATGGAAATGGTTTTATAAAGGGTGTTAAAAAAGTCTCTGTACAGTAGGAGACGGGAGGACTGGCGGTATGAGGTGTGGCTGTGTGTGATGCGGCCGTGTGTGATGGGAAAGTGTGTCGTGTGGCAGCGTGTATAATGTAGGTAGCGTGTGGTATGGATTTGTGTGATGAGGGCTTTTATGGTGCTGTTGGTGTTGGCAAGAGTGTGTGGTGTCTGTTAGGTGTGATTGTTTGTGGTATGTTAGTGTGTGTTGTGGAAGTGTGTGGTGTGATACTGTGGTGAAGTGGCTAAAAGTGTGACTGGGGGATATTGTGGTATATGGTAGTGTGAAGTATGGGATGTGGCAGTATGAAGAATATGTTTGAAGGATGGCAGTGTGAGGTGTGACTGGGTGAGGTGTGGCTGTGTGTGACTAAGGAACGTTATGTACAGTGACGTGAATTCTGGCAGTGTTAGAGGTTTGTGTAAGTTATAGCAGTGTGTGGTGTAATAGCACTTGGTGTGGCAGTGTGTAGTGTGGTTTGTGGGGATTTATAGGGTCTACTTCAAAGTGATTTCTGGCGCCCTGTTTTAAGAGAGATGGTATTGGGTTAGCTGTCTTGTTGTGATGAGCTTTTGTGAGTAACTTAAGATTATCTTTAATAACTTGAAATCGGATGCAAAGATCTGTATTTTAGGCTCAAACGTCGATAGTAACACTATTTACCAAGTCTGATGCCTTGGGTGTCTCTCAAGCATTGTAAAATTGTCTGACGTTAAAAAGCAAATTAGAAAAGAGGGTAATTCACGGCTATAGGGTTAACGTGATAGTCTAGCCTCAATACACAACACAGATTGAGAATGATAACAATATTTCTTATCCCCTTAGCCACGATAGAATACAGAGTACATTGCATCCTCGTACTGAAGGGGTTGAGTGCATATAATAAGAGGAGGATAAAAAGACGATTTAAGGATTCTGGAAATTCTGGAATATATTTTTGATCAATTTTCTTTGCTATCATTTCTTTCTGCAGAACAGAATGTTGTGGTTTTAGCCCAAATAATACTTCACACATTTTCACAACTGAAGGGTTAAGAAATACTTTGTATCTCTTTGACTCCTCCGATTTCTCTCAGCTGAGCATAATCGTCAGGTGTTATGGTAAAACAAAATACTAGTGCATCCATACAAGCGAAAACCTTTCATGTTATAGTTTTTAACCTTGTAAATGGCAGGATCTCTTACAGCTGAATAAATCCTCTGGTTTTAGTTTAAATTAGAATACCGAAGAACATCCATAATAGTATATGATAAAGAGTATTATACATTTGACTGCAGGGATTTTTCACATGTAAGCTAAATCATCAGGTACTATACTCCCTTTACACTAACTTGACCCGTATTTTCGCCCTTTTATACAATGTTCCATGTAGCTTAGTGGCAGAAAAAAGGCAATGCTATAGCTCTACATCCTTTCCATAGCACTTGTTCATGACTAGCACCACATTCTGGTGTTAATCTCCTGTTACAACTCAGCACTGAAGATGGAGAGATGGGAGTTATAGGCCAAGTTAGAGTAAAAAGGGTGTAGTTAGAATAAATATATAATACGTGTGCATCAGCAGACTAATGTTACAGTCTTTAGTCACTGCTTGGATTTCTCTCCATTATGCAAATCATCTGGTGTCAGCGTAAATGAAAGATCGATGTGTGTTTATAGTATAAGAAATAAAGAAAATAAATAAGAAAATATGATAAAATAAGTAAAACTAGAGGGTTCCCACAAGGGAGGAATCACACCAACTGCGAGCCGATGTAGCCTATATCTAGCGTGGTTCGCACTATGGCCTTGACCTTGACCTACTCTCACCAATTTCGAACCTGTCCGAGATATGCATCCCTACTACACACCAGTATAGTTTTGTAATGATATCTTGAGTGGTTGAGAAGTTACCGTTCAAACAGAACCAGAGACACATTCAGACAGACACACTGACAGACAGACAAACTGAAAACAATACCAGCATCGCTATTGCGTCTGGTTACTAGAGGCTCCCCCTAAGAGGGGATTCACACCAGCCTCGAGCCGATAAATATCTACCGCGGCTCAGAATGTGACCTTGACCTTGACCTACTTTCACCAATTTCGAACTTGTCCGAGGTTTTCATCCCTGCTACACACTTACAAAATTTTATGATCATATCTTGAGCGGATGCGAAATTATCTTACTAACAGACACACAGACATATACACAGACAGACATAGGCTATAGGCTGACAGACAAACCGAAAACAATACCATCATCGCCGTCGCGGCTGATAAAAATAATGTTTCTTTTTGCCCCTCAGAATGCCTGTACTGGCTGTGACGTACTGTACAACAAAGACATTTTTGGCCCTGACGCTGCTGCAATCACGGTTTGATATTTTGTTCTCGCTAAGGTCAGACGATTTGCTTCAGCTGAGAGACGCGTCTGAAGTGTAGAGGTAAAAGAACAAAAAAAATATAGACAATACAATCCTTAGAGTAATTCCCGCCAAAATTATGAATTCCCAGTCCTAATAAGAATATGTAGATCTCTCTCTCTCTCTCTCTCTCTCTCTCTCTCTCTCTCTCTCTCTCTCTCTCTCTCTCTCTCTCTCTCTCTCTCTCTCTCTCTCTCTCTCTCTCTCATTACTGTCATGTTGTCCCAGGTACTTTGATGCATTTCCAACTAGAGGCTCTCCCAAGGCGGGGGGGGGGAGGGTAATCACACAAGCCGCGAGCCGATACGTATCTAGCTCGGCTCGTAATATGACCATGACCTTGATCTACTTTCATCAAATTCGAACTCGTCCGAAATTTTCACCCCTACTACTACACGCCTGTTAAAATTTGTGATGATATCTTGAGCGGCTGCGAAGGTACAGTGCTAACACACACACACACACACACACACACACACACACACACACACACACACACACAAACTGAAAATAATACCAGCATCGCTATCGCTGCTGGCAGACATCTTCACAATGTATTGGGTATATGAGGCTGGCTTAGTGAACTAGAATTCAGATTTTGGCGGGAAAGAACATAATAAAATGAGTTGTGCTCTCGCTGGCGGAGGAGACCATAGCATCCCTTCCTAAGCGATTTATTATGCATATTCAGTCCTTTATACTTTTCTTAAATGTTTACATCTATTTCACATCAGTACGTTGCAAGATTATATAAACTGCTTCAGTCCGATGACGTTTTGTTTTATTCTTCTTCGCTGAGGACGATATTGTTGAACTTAGTACGATTCTATAGTCGAAGAGGAGGTAGTTAGGGCTATGGGTACCCACCTCTCTCAATTAAACAATATCCCTTCATGTACGTCGAATCACCTGGATATCCTTCCAAAGATAAATAAATAAAATAAATAAATATAAGACTTGTTCAGGCTATACTGTAGGGATGAACTCTTTCAATATGGCGACATCTTTCTGTAGTTTATTGTTGCTGCTGCCAGATGACTTCATTTCAGGAGAGCTTAGTTTAGGAAAAAGGGTAACGAAGGCTATCATTAGTACAGTAAAGAAAGAGTAAGAAGAAAAAAGGAAAAAGAAGAAAAAGAAACTAAAAAATATAGAGAGAGCGCATACCGCCCCCAATGCCATTGCCATTGAAAAAGGTCCTGGATCCGGATCCGTACATATAGGATCCGTATCCGGATCCAAATCCGCCCCCAAAATGTTATCAGTTCTTTCTTGGTCCATGGCCCACGTTTCCACAAAATTTTATTGAAATTCGTTGAAGATTTTAGGAGATATTGTGCGGGATAATCTGGATCCGGATCCCTTCCAAAATTTAATCATTTGGGCCCATGGCCCACTCTTCCACTGGAATTCATCAAAATCCGTTCATAGCTTTTCGATTAATCCTGTTAACAGATCAATGGATATAGGATCAGGATCCGCATCCGCCCTCAAATTAACTCAGTTATTTCCTGGTTCATGGCCCACTTTTCCACAAAATTTTATTCAAACTCTTTTAGAACTTTTGGAGATATTGTCCGGGATACCCCTGATCCGGATCCGGAACCGCCCGAAAACTTTATAATTTCTTCCATGGCCCATGGACCACCCTTCCACAAAATTCATCAAAATCCTTTTATAACTTTCTGGGTAATCCTGGTAACAGACAGACAGCAAAATAAACAAAAAGACAAACACACAAAGAATCCAGTGCCCGCAAAAACATAACCTCCTTGGCGGAGGTAATAAAGAAAACAGAACAAAAAGAAAAATAAAAGAAAAAGAAAAAAGAGTAAGAAAAAAGAAAAGAAGATGGAATAGAAAAAAAGGAAAGAAGAAAAAGGAAAGAGAAAAAACCTAAAAACGAAATAGAGAACCAGACGAAAAAGAAAAAGGTCAAAAAGAAAAAAAAAATAAAGAAAAAAGAAAACTAGGAAAAATCCCAAATGGAACGAAATCTACTGTACAGGGTGAAAAAAAAAAAAAAAGTCTGGTAACCTAAAGACAAAAGGCACATCAAAGTAATCCTTAGTGTGATGTCCTCTGTTCTTCCAGACTTTTGACTGAACCTGTAGATAAAACTAATAAGTACGTCATCGGAGTGAAGCGTTAAATAATGACGTAGGGTATGATAATAGGGTGTAAAACAGGGTGGTCCATACATAAAGCTCTACTAGAAACTCACCTGGCTGTGCCTTATGTGTTGTGGACACGGCTCAGTCTTCCGGTGTGGGCGTGGGTGTGCCAGTTTGAGTAGCAAGTGACTAAATGATTCAAGGTAGGGCATTGATAACGCTGATTGAGCCGTCCCAGTAACACACTGGAAATTGCCCGGAGTAAAAGAGAGGCGTTATATATGGACCACCCTGTATAACGTAGGAGACTTCGTAACACCTTTTCCATACATATTTATTTTGCAGATTACACTCTTTTTAACCTCTTGTACGAATACTGAGGCAAACCATGTGAGAGTGGAAGGCAGTGCCGGAGAAGGTAGTATCAGTGGTGTGAAAAATTTAATAGATCGCAAAGGAAAAGATGTTACGGTATCCCCAAAGCCAGTTATAGTACTACCTTAAAATATGTGACCACAGTGAAAATATAGATCAAAGTGCATTGTACAGTCGTGGTCAATAATTCCCTTACACGTTTCCGACTCCACTAATGAGACGATGCTTTCAACAGCCAGTGACTTCCTTTTCTTGTTCTTCTCCTCCTTTCTTGCTCTTTTTCTTCTTTCTCTTTTTCTCTTTTCTTCTTCTTCTTCTTCTTCTTCCCTTCCTCCTCTTCCTTTCTTTTTCGTCATCATCATCATCATCATCTTCATTTTCTTCTTCTTCTTCTTGTTTTTCTTTTTCATCATCTTCATCATCTCCTCTTCTTCTTCCTCCTCCTTCCCATCCTCCTTTTCTTCCTCTTCATTCTCCCTCTCCTCCTCCTCCTCGTCCTTCTCCTCCTCCTCGTCCTCCTCCTCCTCCTCTTTTTCCTTCTCTCTCGTTTCAGACCGTAAATAGCGAGTTGTGATAAATGGAAAGGAATCCAAATGGCGTAATGTGATTAGTTTCCCCGGGGCTCAGTACTTGGACTGATACACTATATTATCTACATAAACGACATAGATGAGGGTCTAAATTGTAAAATGTAAAAATTTGCAGACGATACTAAATTAAACAATAAAGTCTAACTTCAGCATTATAGTGGCAGCAGTTACAAAACGACTTCAGTACTTTGGCAATCTGGGCAAAGAAATGGCAAATGAAACTCAACACAGAAAAATGCAAAGTGTTTCATACTGGAAATTACAACATCCATGCGAATAACAAAATGAACAATATCCAGTTGTAAAGTACGGAAAATGAAGAGGATATTGCTGTGATAATATCAAATGACCTAAAGCCGAATAAGCAGTGCACCGGGGCGGTTAAAATTGCAAATAGATTAGTGGGTGTTACTGGGAGGATATTCAAGTTTAAATCGGAAAAAGTTGTACTTGCCTTGTACAACTCGCTAGTGCGCCCCCATCTCAAGTATTGTGTGCAGTTCTGGTCTCCGTGCTACAGAAAGGACATAGAAAAATTACAGAAAATACAGCGATGAATGAAAAAAAAAAAACTGATACCATGACTGAGAAAAAACCACATGAGGAACGACCTGAAGAACCTAAATTATTTAGCCTAACGAAACGCAGGTTAAGAGGCGACCTTATTGAGGTTTTGAAAATTATGAAGCGATATGATAACTTTGACATGAATAAATATTTTGAAATTAACCGGTCGAGTCAAAGCAGAAGTATTGGCTGCAAAATTATGGAAAAGCGTTTCTAAAGCCATGAAGCAAAATACTTGTTGAACAGAGTCGTAAATATCTGGAACAGATTACCCTCGGATAACGTGAACAGTAACTCAGTTAACACATATACAAACAAAACAGACGTACTTGCACGAATCCTCAGCTGACTCTATTTCTGTCCGAATAACTTACATTTACCAGTTACGCGTTAATTCATTCCCATCCTGTCTACAAGACATCCCGTTAATTCAACATACCCGTACATAATATCATGCATTAGTTAATTATCTGTTTGATTATTCAACTCATTTACTCTCTCTTTCATGTTATTCAGTCTTTCAGTCTTTCCTATGAAATATCCGCGCCAGTTTTTCCATGCTGCATGGTGGTCCTTCTCACTTTTTCCTATCAGTTTTAACTGGAGGGTTTCGAGGCGGGGAGAACCTTCCTGCTGTACTGTACTCATTCTTCAGCATGTAGAATTAGATCTCGTCGTCATAGTCTACTCCATAACAAGCAGCCTCGAAAGGACAATATGGTCGGTTGCTGTTTGCATTCCTTTGTGTTCCTTTGTATTCTCTTTCTCCTTCTTTTCCTCCTCCTCGTCCTCCTTTTCCTCCTGCTCCTGCTGCTGCTGCATTTCCTCCTCCTCCTCCTCCTCCTTCTTTTTCTTCGTTTTATTATAAATATGTATGTATATATGCATACACATAAATAGTTTGATACATAGATGGAGTGTTAGATAGACAGGTAGATATTTAGATACTAGGAAGAATGTGCAGAAGAGGGACGAGATCACGTGATGGCATCAATTTACTCGGACATTTTCTCCTGCTCGGGTATACAAACGTCCCTCACCTCCCTCCCTGTCCCCCAAAAGGAGGGTGGTGGCCAGCAGAAAGGTAGTTTCAACTTGCAGTCCACCTTGTTCACGTTCCGGTGAGTCTGGGGCCATAACAATAAATTTAATACGAAAAATTGCATAGGTAAATTGCTGTATTTGCTTGGTTTTCATTAAAGGTTCTGGGCCGCTCATAACTCGAATCGTTAGTCTTGGCTGCACAAACATCGACGAGCCTTAATTGTGTATTAGGAAGGAGTCTCTTTGATTAATTGTTAAATCAATCCTCCAAACTGACTACATCTGAGCATCAGCTGAGCCAGAAGTGGTTAGGAGTTTTTTTTCAGGTGAAAACAGACAGGCTATAGTTTCTGCTATGGGGTAGTGTGGAAGCAGTCGTGCTCTTGGCGACTGGACCGTGCTGTAGGTGGCATAGGAGACCTAATAGCCCTCTTGACGATTTTTATGCGTATTACACCTTGATATTCTCTCGAACTATTTATATATTTCTAGAATCGACAATTTTTACTCAGTACTTTAATACATAAGAGGATGAAATGGTGTAGTATATAAAACGTATTGCTAAGAAAGAGGTGGTTTGATGTCCCCTATCTAATATACTGTAATCCTGTGAGAGAGAGAGAGAGAGAGAGAGAGAGAGAGAGAGAGAAAGAGAAAGAGAGAGTGTGCGTGTGCAGCCAAGACTGGAAAAAGGATTATGATGAGGCTTGGGAGGATGGTTGGAACTGGGTCCTAGATGGGCCAGCTTCATTTTGGTTTCGATTAATATCTTCTGATGGGGGGTTTTCAACCCAAATAATCGTCCCCATTGGTGTTATAATACTTGAGGGTGCAGAAGGAGGCGGGGCGAGTTTCATATGTCTTTGGAGAGAGAGAGAGAGAGAGAGGCTTTACATCTACTGTCCGATGTCTGTTACTTCACTGGTGCAACGAGCAGACACAGAAAATGGTGGTAGCTGTGGTGGTGGTAGTGGTTAGTTGTGCTTGTAGCTGTGATGATGATGGTGGTAGTAATCTCTTTGATGGTGGTGGTTGTAGCTGTGGTAATGATGATGGTGATGGTGGTAGCCGTTATGGTGGTAGTGTTGGCAACTGTGTTGGTGGTAGCTGTGATGGTGATGGTAGTGGTGGTAGCAGTAATGGTGATGGTGGTGGTGGTAGTTGTGACGATGCTGGTGGTGTAGCTGTGGTGAGGGTTGTGGTGATGGAGGTAGCTGTGATGGTGTAGTGGTGGTAGCTGTGGTGATGGTGGGAGTTGTAACTATGATGAAGATGGTGGTGGTGGTAGCTGTGGTGGCGGTAGTAGTAATGGTGGTGATGGTAGTGATGGTCGTGGGATTAGCTGTGATGGTGGTGGTGGTGATGGTGGTGGTGGTAGCTGTGGTGGTGGTGCTGATGTTAGCTGTGGTGGTGGTGATAGTGGTGGTGGTGGTGGGGGGGGTAACTGTTATGATGATGATGTTTGTGGTGATGGTGCTGGTTGTGATGGTGGTGTGGGTAAGTGTGATGATGATGATGGTTTTGGTGGTAGCTATGGTGATGGTGGTGGTAGCAGTGATGGCGGGGTTCATGTTAGCTGTGATGATGATGGTAGTGGTGGTGGTAGCTGTGGTGTTCATGTTCATGGAAGTAGTGATGATAATGGTGTTTGTGGTGGTAGCTGTTTTTGACGGTGGTGGTGACTGTTCAGTAACGTCTCTAATCTGGGCAAGTGTATTGCGGTTCGATGGGTGGCAAATTACTTACTCCAAAATGAAGTATAGTTCAGAGACACAGCTAATCTGAATAAGTGCTGAATGGCCCGATACGGCCGCGAGGCTCTTGTTCAATCTAAAATAGGAAGGACAGTCGCGGTTTTATGCTCAAAATACAGTATTACCTGACGAGCCACCTGCCTCCAGTTATGTAATCTACGAAATATTGGTGTTCCTGTGATGTCTTTTTTATTCTTCTTCAATCTGATTTCGTAATTTGTACTTTATTCTTGCTGTCTCCATAAAATACTGATCAGATTAATAGGGATTTTTTGAACTAGAGGAGATAGATATATCCTTTGCTGACCCTTTCGGTGCAAGATAATAACCTTCCATACTTGAGGAAGGAAGAGGGATAAGACTGTGAACGAACGTCAATCCCCCAAACTGTGCAATCTTCTAGAAGGGCACAGATCTCGCGTCCTTCAGTTAGCAGTCCAATACTCTGCCACTTCAGCACTGGTTGTAGGTTGCTGATATCTTAAGGTTGATGCTGGTTCACCGGTGCCGCTTACGGTCGGCTGCTTTAGTAGTTTGCAGGTTGTACTGAGGTGGTGACTGTAGTCTGGCGATTGTTTTTGGTGGTGGTAGTTGTAGTCTGGTGGTTATTGTCGTCTGGTGGTTGTTGTAACTTGTGATTGCCTTAGGTTGGAGGTTGTAGTTAGTAGGGTGCTGTAGTTTGGTGGATGTTGTAGGTTTGAGGTTGAGGGACTTACGAGTAAGTTGTTGCAGTTTGAGCTGGAACATAGAAGCTGTTGTACTTTGACTGTTGTTAACTGTTAATATTAAAGTGTTTTCGGTTTTTGCAATCGTTGTGACTGCTGCTGGGTTCTAGATTGTTGATTTTTGTGAGTTGTTGCTGATGGAGGTTATTGGTACACGACTGTTTTTCTAACTGGTCGTGATTTATAGATATCCCTTCGTATGACCGGTGATTGTAAGTTGTTTTAAATTCTGTAGTTGCAGCTGTTTGATGGTTATTACTGGGTGTTCGTTTTTGTTAGCTGTGGGTTAATGATATTTTGTCGTTGAGCACTGTAACTTGTTGAAAATCTTGTAGTTGTTGTTAGTTGACGGTTGTTAAATTTCTTGTCGTCGTTAATGATTGTGGATGGTTGAAAATTTGGCTGTTATTGCTTGTTGTTGTTGTTGTTGTTTTTACTGTTAGCTCTTGATTTTAGATATCTGTTCATTATTGATATCTCTTGGTTGTTGATATCTCTTGGTTG
>NC_137056.1:22016576-22086576 GCF_032717465.1 Coenobita brevimanus | reverse complement strand
GATGAATGCAATAAGTCACGGTTCTGCTTGTGGCATTTCCCTTACAGCTGTCGAGCAACAAATATCATATCACAGGTACTTTCTTACTTCCGCACTCCGCATTGTGTTTTAGGAGGTGTTGACTCAGTTAAATGTTTTGTCAGTCTGGATAACATTATCTGGGCTAGTACTATCTAGCATTCACAAGGAGGGATATACTTCTACTGATGTCACATCTTGAGCAGTCCCTTTCTTCTTGTAGATGGTTACAATATCAGAAGTAAGCCATTCAGATGAAATTTGTTCTTGGTTCCAGATAGTATAGACCAGTACAAATTTTCCAGATTGGTTCTATTTAAGCTGCACGAGGCATTTTTGAGGGTGTTGAAAACGATTAGAGGTGTGAACCGGCTAAATTTGCAATTTAAGAGGTTAAAATAGGGGTCAAACGTAATTAAGTGCATTATTTGTCATAGATTGTACGGCTTTACATATGCTATACACATATTAAAACGAAAATCCAAAATATCCATGTGTAAGTGAAATATTTGTGTTTGGACATTTTAAATTAATGGAAATGCATTACAATAATTTCACGATAAGCCTGTTTTCTTGAAAAAGGTTGGGTTTTTGGAAATAGCTAAATTTTTCGATCCCTTGCCTCACTTAACCACAACTGTGTTTGGTTTTCCAATAAAACACACTTTTCATCTATGAAGTGGTACAAGACAATCATAAAAACATTTTATAATATTAAGATTTCCCTCTGACACATTTTTGGTAAATCAAAGATCAAGGGTTACACGAGTAAACTGTGGTCGGGCATCTGACCATAATACTTTGGATTCGCGTTTCAGACATAGTATATTCTTTCAAATTATCTAATTTCAGTGCTGTTGCTGGTTGTTATTTTTAATCAAAATATCTGACTGTGGGAATATGCAAGGTTGGCCTGTTAGTGGGGGGGTGGGGGTGAATTGTCCCAAACTTCATTGAAAATATTCAGTCTCATTCATTCTGTACCTGTTGTGTTGTTTTGTTATTTAAATTTTTCTTAAATATAATTTGATGCTATATTCTGTCATTTACTAGATTTTATTGTGTCTAACTTATTTCTAAATGACTTTCCAATTTGCTCAATTTGTTTGGGATCATGAAATTGACATGACCATAAGCCTGCGTGTCTTCCTGTTTGCCAGTTTAAATGTATGATATTTACACGTGACTTACTTTACAAAATGACTAATTAGTGTTTGTTCATTATAGGAGAACATGGAACCAATCCCTGACCTGAAGCACCGAGTAGAGGTTTCCTTTGACAAATGCATAATATGCCAAGTGGACGTTACATCATGGTCAAGTAATGGTCCTCTTACTGAAGTCATTTCATTTGGTATTGATTCATTGAAGCATGCTACTGAACTGAGGGGAAATTTCTGAAAACAAGAGACCTTTCTGTCTTTCTGTTTGAGGAACTCATCAAGGTAGCACCAAGTGGAAAGACTGTTATTGTTGCAGGGGGATTGTGGATGGAAGTTAAAGTAAGCGATACTAAGACTGACACAAGTATGCTGAGATCAGACCATGAGGAAGCAGACACTAGAGTCATTATGCACTGTATTCATTCTGTCTCCAAATACATCGTCGTATCAGCACGAGACACAGACATGATCATTCTCCTTTTAATCCACCTCAATAAAATGCAATGTGAAACACTCTGGCTGAAAGCTGGAACATGAAAAATGCCTAAAAATATCCCCATTCATGAAATTTGGAAAACGCTGGCATATGAACAGTCTGTACTAGATGCGATGCTTGTTGATGCCTGCCTTTACTTGGCAGTACGATAATGTTTTTGCCCACCTGTGTGTGTGTATGTGTAATTCACCGGGTCGGTCAGGATCACTTGATGGTCGTGATCGTCAGCTTTTTACCCTCCCGGAAGGGAGCTGAGAGCTCATATAGTCCGATCTAAGGGCAAGGCTGTGACCTTCACACACGCACACACCTGTCCCCTTGCTCAAGGGGGACAGTAACCACCCACTTCGTCAGTGAAACTTTTCGCAACCTGAGCGAGGCGCGAACTCCCGTCCACCAGTTGGCAAGCGGGAACGTTACCACTGCACCAGCGAGCGGTGTGTGTGTGTGTGTGTGTGTGTGTGTGTGTGTGTGTGTGTGTGTGTGTGTGTGTGTGTGTGTGTGTGTGTGTGTGTGTGTGTGTCTGTTCCAATTATAGCTTATGAACGGCGTGAGCTATCAACATGACACCTACAGGGTATCAAGATATGAACAAAATCTTTGACGAGATCGAAAATGGGTACTCGGGGTCAGGGTTAAGGTCACCAAAATGGTTGCCAAAGGTCAATTAGTATTTATCGCTCGCCTTTACCACCATCATATCTCATGAAGGACGTGAGCCATCAACATGAAACCATCAGGGTATCAAGATATGGCCAAACACATAGGCTTGACCAACAGCATATTCTGGCAGGCGATTAGCTTTCGGCTCCGGAATGCTTTTCTTTCATTTTTCTTGCAATAACAGAAAGTGACACCGAGTCATACTTGACGGGGTATTAAAAAAAAAGACATCTTGGGATGTGTTTCTTGAGCACCACAAACTGTTATATGAGATTGGGAAAGAAGAGATCTTGTCTGAGAAAGGAGTTCTCATGGCAGAAGCCTTTGTATGTAGAATTTCCAAATTGCCCTTTGACACTTGTGACAAAGGCTACATGTATTTATTCTGTAATTGAAACCTAATCGAGTCATTGCCCCCCTACAAGTGATGCAGTAACACTTCACATTCAAAGGGCCAACTATCAAACTTTTCTATGGCGGCAGGCAAATATTTCTGTCCCTGTGGTGCCATCACCAACGTCTTCTGGCTGGAAATACACAGATGGAAAACTTAATCCAGTGCTCTAAACCCTTCCTCTTGTGCCAAATGCATGCATGGAAATTTTCTGTGGATGCACAAAGTGTTGTGTCTCTAAGAACTGTTCGTGTAAAAAGGCAGACAATCTTCTCTGCTCTGCCAGTTGCAAGTGTTCTGATGGATCAGTACCCTGTACAAATAGGAAATGATCATTTGGATTTCAGAAATTGAGGCCTACTGAGCAAATTAAGCAAGCTATGGACCACAGTGAACTTTGGCCCAATTAACGCCCCCCCCCACAGTGGATACTTTGCATATATCCACCCTCAGATACTCTGGCTAAAAATAACATCCTGCAACAACACTGAAATCAGTTCATTTCACTGAATATACTATTATTGAAGCACCAATCCAAAGTGCTATGGCCAGATGCCCGACCACAATTTACTCACGTAACCCTTGATCTTTGACCTACCAAAAATGTGTCCGAGGAAAAATTTTAATATTGTAAATTGTTTCTACGATTGTCTTGTACCACTTCATAGATGAAAAGTGTGTATTACTGGAAAACCAAGCAGAGCTGCGGTGAAGAGAGGCAAGTGATTGAAAAATGTAGCTATTTCCGAAAATCCAGCCATTTTCAAGAAAAAAGGCTTTTTATGAAATGACATATTTTCCATTAATTTCAAACATTGAAACACCAATATCACAGTTACATATTAATATTTTGGATTTTCATTTTAATCAGTGTATAGTATAATATGTACAATTTATGAAGAAAAATATAATTTTGCACTTAATGACCTCTGACCACTATTTTGACCCCTTAAATGGCAAAATTTCCCCAGTTCACACCCCTCGTCGTTTTCAGCACCCATTAATCCTTCAGAAAAAGTATGTTAACTGGTTTTACTCAAAAATGCCTCATTCATTCACATATTCTTAAAAGAGTACTAGTCTGTATGATATTATGGAAGTGCCGGTGAAGTAACTGGCCACCCTCTTTGATCATTTCAGATGGTATGCCATATGTCATCAGGGCCAGGGCTTTTTTTTTTTTTTTTTTAGAGAGAGAGAGAGAGAGAGAGAGAGAGAGAGATCGGATGGCCTGAACAGTTTTTGGAAGTCTAGGTGCGACATTGAGATCTGTCATTGAAGAAGCACCTGGAATGTAATCAAGGATATTGTGCTCCATCGGGTCTCTTCGATTCAGTAAGGTGTTGAAGTGTTGCACCCATACATCTAGGATTGCTTGCTTGTCTTTCCGGAGCTTTTCTTCAGCTTATCGAACAGGATTCATGTTGTGTTTGGTTGGCCCATAGATGCTTTTAATTGACTTGTAGAACCCATGTTAGTCGTTAATATTGGCCAGTCTTTGCAGCTCTTTTGCTTGCTCAGTCCACCATTTGTTCTCTAAGTTATACAGTTTTCTCATGGGTTTCACTTCTGAGATTCTGGAATTCAGTTTTTAGGGTTAAGGAGCTAGGATGAGCCAAATAATTGGTATGTGCACAAATTTCCATTGCAAGGTCATGGATGCCTTCAGTATTCTCATCAAACTAGTCTTTATGGCAGAAAGTGGAGAAGCCAAGGGTTTTTCCTGCAGTGCTCTGGAGCAGTGTCTTGATGTTTAGTCACTCTGCATCTAGGTTCGTTGAATTGTTATTTGGATCAAGTGGTGGGCATTGAGAGAGCTTGTGTGTAATAGTGCTGTGGAAGGTGTTACAAGTTTTCACATCCTTCAACTACTACAGTCTCGTTTCGTGGTGGATGGGCAGCGGCGCATTTGTGGGTGTATGACTTGTTGCAGTTCGGTGACCATAATGGTATGGTCTGTTGAGTGCTCAACTCTTCTCATAGTTTGGGTTATAAGACTTTTTCTTTGATCTCGCTTCATTAGAATGGCATACTTAATTAGGTGTCAGTGTCTAGATCGTGGATGCATCCATGTGGTCATATGTTTAATCTTAAGTTGAAAAAATGGTGTTGGTGATTATCAGACTGTGTTCTGAGCATAAGGAAAGCAATCTAAGGCCATTGTTGTGCATATTACCAACACCATGGCAGCCTATAATGCCTTTCTTGAGATGATTATCTTTTTCTACTCTGGCATTAAAATCTCTAAGCAGGATCAGTTTCTCATAAGGTGGTATTGAGCAAATGGTACCATCCAAAGTCATGGAAGTAATCTTTGACGATGTCCTCAGGATCAAACGTTGGGGCATAGGCACTGATGAGTGATGCATATTGACCTTTAGAGAGTGGTACGCACCAAGACATCAGCCTTTCTGATATACCCACAGGTGTTTCTTGGATATTTTGTAGTATGTTGCTTGGGACTTCAAAACCAATAACATGGTTTCTTCTTACATTGTCTGGGTATCCCCTCAAGAAATAGGTATACCCTTTTCCTGATTCTGTTAGGTTGCCCTCACCTGAGAGGCGAGTTTCAGACAAGGCAGCAGGGCCAGTTTTATATCATTTCAGTTCATGGGCAATAAGAGTAGTTCTATAGCATGGTCGTGTGTCGTGGTCAGTATCAAGCAAGGTTTGTAAATTCCAGGTAGCAAGAGTCAGATGGATTCTTTTGGTTCTTCGACCATAATTTGGGATGTCTTGACAGAAGTGGTTATCTGTCCAGGTGGCACGGTGCAGGAAATGTTTAGGTTACCTTTTCTAAACCCATCTCTTTCAGGGGTAAACAGTTGGGCATTTGGCTGCTTAGTCACACTACAGTGTTGCCGAAGGCATAACCTGCTCCTATTCCACCATGCCAGCGACCATTGGGCCAATGCCACGTAAGTGCATGGCTCGAGCTAGACTTCCAGCCATAATCCATGATCAGTCACTGGTCTTTGTCATAGGTCTTGGGTTTTGATGAAAGGATGAAATGGGAGATGAGTATAGCAGTGGGCGTGTGCAATGAATGGATTTGATTTGATGGTGAGGGTGTGCAGTCCTTATCTACCCCCCCCCACACACACACACGCACACATATGCAGGGAATAGACTGTAGCACCAGTCGAGCAGGGTGATATTCCCAAGCAGGATAGAAAGCTGATGACAGGGAAAGCTGGAGCTCCCATTTCATCAGCCATCGAGTCTAGCTTCTGACCATTCCCCTTTCCTGAACCTGTTCAGTGTTTCAGTAACACAGAGAGTAGACCAGCATGCTCTCCAATACAAGTTCCTCTGTCAACACCAAACTACATTACACACTACTCTTCCTATTCAAAATTTTACTGAAAATTGTGTCGTATCACTAAAGGGACTTCACACATTCAGGAGCTGGACGATGAATCATTGCGAGTCGCTACTCTTGAAACACTCTGCACCCTACTCCTGACAGTTCCTCTGTAGTCCTACAGACTCTTGGCATTGTCTTGGGACTCCTTGCGCACTCCTGATGTTTTTGACATGTTCAAAATTTCTCAAGAACCGCTACGAATTTTTAAAACTCCTAGCGTGTAACTAAGGCGTTTGTGACTACTCTTAGTGACTCAGTGACTCATAGCTACTCTCAGCGGATTCTTGTATCAAAAAAACTTTGCGAGTTTGCTGAGAATCGTTGTGAGTAACTAAGAGTAGCTAGGAGTCACAATGAGTTGGTAAGAGTAGCAAGGAGTCTTCCAAGAGTAGATAGGAGTTTCACAGGCGTGCTCAAAAGTTTCGTTTCTTTTCATCCACTAATTACGAAGCGTAGCCAAGAGTTATTTATGAGTCACTACGAATATGCCAAGAGCGTGGTAAAAGTGTGATAGGAGTCACTGCGAGTTTGCTGGGAGTTGGTGACCGTTGGTTTTGAGGTACTAGGTGTCATCATATATCGAGCGGCATTGTGGGGAAGGCCAGGACATCCTTCAGGTACTCTGCAGTGATGGCCTTGCAGGCCTCGGGAATGATAAGTGAGATGGTATTGTGGGCCACTCTGAAGCCACATGAAAGGGTGTTGTAGCTATCTCCAGTCACCAGGTAGCGTAGAGTGATGGCCAACTTCAACCCAGGTGACAATGACTTCCTCTACAAGGTGTCCTGCTTCTCGATATGGGAACCAACCCTTTCAATCAGTTCCATGAATATATTGTCATCCACTCGAGGAAAATCCAATGGGAGTCCTCTAATTTCAACTCTTCAATAAGTCTCTCATACTGGCCATACATAGGATGTCATAGCAGCCATAACTTGTTCCACAGGGTTCTCCTCTTTTGCTTCCTTTTCTTCTTCTCAATTAACAACCTACAGATTGCCACACTGATGTCGGCCACTTCACATGCCAGATCCACCTGCAGCTTCAGTAGTTTCAATTCGCAGGCACCTCCGGCCTGAGGTCGTTGAGGATACATATGCTGAATGCAAGCTCGCTGTTGAATGAATAGTCTATCTGCATCACATCCTTTATTTTTTTTTTCGTCTGACACTTCTGACTGACTCGCATGAAATTCTTGATGGTTGTAGCACATTCATAATTACTCTAGTGGGGGTCTTAGCTACTCCTAGCTACTCTTAGCTACTCATGGCTACTTGTAGACCTTTACAGACCATTTGGTTCAGCAATGCACAGTGACTCTTAGCAACTCATAGCACCACCATAGGAAAGCCTTAGCAATGCGTACGCTATGCTTAGCTACTTGTAGCGCCCACCTGGCGCACTCTTAGACTCCTGGATTCTTGGCCATATTGACAAGAATCCGCAAGGAGTCTGAACTCTTGGCAACTCTTCGTCTGACTCCTAAATGTGTGAAAGTCCCTAAAGCCTCGTGGTCTCCAGGAAGGAGGGGAGCATTGAAACCCACACTATCCACCCCTCCCCCGGTGATGACCAAGCGAGATGCCTGGAACCACTGTCTGACTCACGTCTTCATTTCTGCAACATTTGCAGCCTTTCCATTAACTTTGTCTCTGATGAGCACCACCTCTCCTCCTCTAAACCTCACCTTCTCTTCTTCACCGAGGCAACTGATAGTACACCCTTCTCTGTATCCTCCTGCTTTCTCTATACTCATTTAAAAGTCAAAGGTGGCTATTGTGTATATGCACGCAATAAGCTATCTTGCTCTCGTGTTCCTGAACTTGAATCCCCTGAATTCTACTGTATACTCTTTGGCTTTGACTTTCCTGTCTTTCACAAACTAAATATATGTGCGCTGTTTACTTATCCGCTAGTTCTACCGACTATGAAAAATTCTTTGACTATCTTATTTCTAAGATGGAACACATCCTATCAATTTTTCCATTCTCTGAAATCTCCATTCTAGGAGATTTCAATGTTCACCACCACCTTGGGTTCTCCCCTCCTTTCATTGATCCACCTGGTGATCAAGCCTATATTTTTTTCTATCTGTAAAGACTTAGAGTAGCTTGTACAACACCCACCCTCATCCCTGACCATCTTGGAGAGAGTTCCAACATACATGATCTTTCCTTACAACTAACCCTTTTTTTTATGTTGTGAATCTTTCCTCTCCATTGGGCATTTCCGTTCACAACCGTATCACCTTATCCTGTCCTGTCACTCCAGTAAGGCCTCTGGACCCTCCCAAGAAGCAACGGTTGTGGCACTTAGGAGTTGTAGAGGTTGAGGCAGTACTTCTTTTATTTTTCCCTGGAATGGCTATTGCTTCCATGGTCGAGAGCCATCTGAGTGTGCCGTGTGCATAACGGAGGTTATTCTCTCGTTCATTGAAGCATAGATTCCTTTCTTATATCCTATGACTAATGCAGGAAAACTTGGTTAACTCATGCTTGTTCTAATGCTGTCCACAAGGAGAATGCCTACAAAAGGTACTGGAGCCAACCCAGCCCTGAATCTCATCTCTAATTTGTTTCTGCCTTGAATCATGCTCTGCTAAAAATAATTTCATTCGTACTAAATTAATGATCTGAACTCTCCCACTCAAATACTCTTCCCGCTCCTTCTTCCACCTTACTAGAAACCTTGCTAACATCTTTACCTCATCATCCTTCCTTCTTCATTTCCACTCTGATGGGTCTGTAGCTCTTTCTTCTACTGATAAATCAGAACTCTTTGCTCAGACTTTCTCTTCCATTTCTAACTTAGACGACTCCGATTCTGTTCCTCCATCACATCCTCCCCCTGACTTATTCATGGCTGACATGAAAATGTCTTCAGTTGATGTATATTCCGCCATCACTGGCCTCAATATTAACAAGGCATATGGGCCTGATCGGGTCGCTGGTGTTGTCCTGAAGAACTGTGTTTCTGTGCTTATACTCTGCCTAGGTATACTCTTCCACCTTCGTCTGTCAAATTGTACCTTTCCTTCTTGCTGGAAGTTTGCTTCCATTCAGGCTGTCCCAAAGAAGAGTGACCATTCCCATCTCTCTCACTATCGTCCAATTGCTTTAACATCCTGTGCTTCGAAACTTTTCGAGTCTGTTCTTAACAAAAAAATTAAAGCATCTTTCCTATCACAGCCTTCTTTCTGATTGTCAGTATGGGTTCTGCCAGTGACGCTCCACTGGTGATCTAACCAACCTTTCAAACTCTGGTCATCCACTTTTCGGGATTTTGGTTAAAGCTTTGTCATTGTACTTGACATCTCAAAGGCTTTCGATCGAGTCTGGCATTAGTGTTTAATTTGCAAATTGCTCTCTTATGGTTTCTGTCCTTCTATTGGTACTTTCATCTCTAGCTTCCTTTCTGGTCGTTCTTTCATCTCTAGTTTCATTTCTGGTAATTCTATAGCTGCCGTTGTAGATGGTCGCTGTTCTTCTAGAGCTACCAACAGTGGTGTTCCTCAGGGCTCTGTTCTATCATCAGCTCTCTTCCTTTTATTCAGCAGTGACCTTCTAAGCTGTACATCTAACCCTATCTACTCATACGCTGATGACTCCACGCTTCCCCTTTCCATTCCCTTCCCGCAGCATCCATCTCAACAGTTACTTCAACAAACAAGGGATGAGGCTGTGGCACACCTAATGTCTGATTTGACTTATATCTCTGATTGATGTAAAAGTAATTTTGTTTTTCATGCATCAAAAACTCGGTTCTTACATCTATGAACCCGACAGAATTTGGAGGAGTATCCTCTAATTTTTAATAATATCCAACTTAATCCTGCATCATCTTTAAACATACTTGGGATTTCATTCTCTTGGGATTAATCTTGGAAAGATCATAATTATTAACTCTTGCAAAATCTGCTTCCAAGAGATTAGGTGCGCTAAGTCGACTCCGTGCCTTCTTTAACCCTACACTGGTGTTGACTTTATACATGCGCTTTGTTCTCCCCTGTGTAGAGGGCAGCTTTCATGTGTGGGGAGGCTCACCACATACAGCTCTTCTCAACAAGATGGAGTCAAAGGCTTTTCGTCTCATTAACTCTCCTCCTCTTACTGGCTCCCTTGAATCTCTGTCTCTTCGTCACACTGTTGCATCTTTATCTCTTTTCTATCGCTACTTCAGTGGTCACTGCTCCTGTTAACTGTCTGCTTGCATCCCTCCACCACTACGGCGGGCTCATAGCACCCGTCTAGCATTAAACTCTCGTCCCTTTTCTGTCCAGCTCTCTAATGCAAGAGTTAACTGTTGTTCCCAGTTCTTCATGAATGCAACAGGTCATGTCTGGAACTGTCTCCTTCTGTCTGTATTTCCTACTGTCTATGACCTTCAGTTTTTCAAACACAGTGTGGCCAGGCATCTCTAAATGAGCGGATCTTGAATTTGGCTATCTGTTACCTTGTTTTGCTTTTTCTTGGAGGGAACAGTTTGCGGGCTCCTAGTCTTTGGTTCCTTCTTCCTAGCATAATACACACACACACACACACACACACACACACACACACACACACACACACACACACACACACACACACACACACACACGCACGCACGCACGCGCTCGCGCGCGCAAGGCCCGATTCTTAGTGATATGTGGATGTAAATGGTGGAAATCAATACAAAAGAAAATGCTATGTCCAATAGTATACGAGTATATCTCTCCTGAAAGATAAAAAGAGACAGAAGAACAATTAAACAAAAAAGAGTAGAATCTTGAGACGTTATATACTGTCTTATTCTTGTTACTTCCACACGTCTCTACTTGAGAAATTTTGAAAAACCTTGATTTTTCAGATAACTGACTCACAGGAAATATTATGGTAATTGTAAGAGATTTTCTAGATAAACAAAATCATTTGGGAGCAGGAAGAAAAAAAAGAAAATATGTTAATCCATAAACACGAACCTAACCTAACCAAATCTGATCTAGCCTAATCTACCCAGCCTAATCTACCCTAATCTAACCAACCTAACCTAGTCTAGTTAAATTAACCTAACCAACCTAAGCTAGCCAGCCTAACCTAACCTACCACTCAGTACTTACCAGCGGTATTTACAACACAGTCCAATCCAAGGCAGGAGTACTTGAGACACTGAGAGAGCGCCTCTTGGTAGGAAGTTCGAACTCTATAGAAGCGATCGTGGTCATATCCCTTGAAGCTAGTCCTGACGAGCATGAACAGGCGGCAGTCTAGGTAAGTGAGGTTAGAGATGGGTAGATTAGGTTCGGCTTTGTTATGGCTCGCTAGGTAAGTGGGAGTTGGAGACTGGTGGATTTGGTTAGAGTAGGTTATGGCTGGCAAGGTGAGTAAGAGTTAGAGAGGAGTGGATTAGATTAGGTCGGGTTATGGCTGGCTAGGTAGGTGAAAATTAGAGATGGGTGGATTAGGTTAGGCTGGGTAATGGCTGGAGTTAGAGACTGATGGATTAGGTTATATTGGCTCATGTCAGGCTAGGTAACTGAGCGTCGGGAGATTGGTGGATTAGGCTAGGGTTGGATATGGCAGGTTAGGTAAGTGAGAGCTAGAGGTAGTGGGATTAATTGTTTTTGTTATGTCAGGAAAAATCAGAGAGAGAGAGAGGTGGATTAGGGTTAGGTTGCGTTATGACATTCTAGATCAGTGGGAATGAAAGGCAGGTGTATTATTACTTGAGTTATGGAGGGCTAGATCAGTGAGACTTTAAGATAAGTAGACTAGCCAAAGTTGGGTTATGGCTAGCTAAGTAAGTGAGAATTAGAGAGGTGGGTTAGTACTTGGGCTATGGCAGGCTAGATCAGCGAGAGTTAGAGATATATGGTTGGGTTAAGTTAGGGTATAGGAATTTAGATTAGGTTAAATGGCACGCTAGACATGTGAGAAATGGAAATATATGGATTAGGTTAGATTCGATTACGTTAGGAATCAGTTCGGTTAGCTTAGATTAGAATTTCATTTGATTAAATTATTTCATTTTTATTATGATATGGTTATATTATATTAGGCTCGATTATGGTTTGGTTCGGTTTACTTAGGTAATGCTCTGTTAGGAGGCACGAGATGAAAAGTGGTGATGATAAATTAATTAGATGATAGAGAAGGTGGGATTAAGTAGAGAGAGAGAGAGAGAGAGAGAGAGAGAGAGTACATACATACTAAATTCAAGAATCATGTGCCAGGTAATTTAGCAGGTGAATTATGGCCCAGGGAGCATATAAAATGTGGGCCAAAGACGTCAGAAGCCCACGATATGGAGGTCGACAACCGTTTTCGTGCATATAGACGAGATAGTCAGGGTGAATGTGTGTCATTCCTGTGGCAAGGCCAAGGTGCTAAACAATTTCTGAAGGAGGGTTAGGATATCATAACTCTCTCTCTCTCTCTCTCTCTCTCTCTCTCTCTCTCTCTCTCTCTCTCTCTCTCTCTCTCTCTCTCTCTCTCTCTCTCTCTCTCTCTCTCTCTCTCTCTCGAGTTTGAACTATTGAGGTTGAAGTCCCATCAGCTTAAGAATCTCTGACTAGTGAGGAAGAATTTCTTGGTATATAGGAGTTGATTATAGGCCTACTCTACGCATCTCTAACTGAACATAAATATGAGGAAAAATTTAAATTAATTTCATATTAGTGTGTTTGGAAGGACTGCAGGGAACGATTTAGTTGAATGCGAGTGAACTGTCCTTGGAAAGAGGTCAACGCGAGCTCAAATACTGTATACTAAAGCTGGTGTCTGTGGTTGTTTACAACACGGACTCACATACACACACACATACACACACATATACACACACACATGCACACGCACACACACACACACACACACACACACACACACACACACACACACACACACACACACATACACAAATATTCGCAATGAAACTGACATACCGTCATACATATATAAACATACACGTAGACGACCATCGTTCTTCTCCTAGATCTATTAACAGAGGTATTCTTCAGGGCTCCGTCCTATCATCAAGTCTCTTCCTTTTATTCATCAATGACCTTCTAAGCTGTACAGCTAACCCTATCCACTCATACGCTGATGACTCCACCCTTCACCTTTCCATTCGGTTCCCGCGGAGTCCATCTCAGCAATTACTTCAACAAACAAGGGATGAGGGTATGGCACGCCTAATGTCTGACTTGGCTCGTATCTCTGACTGGGGTATAAATAATCTGGTTGTTTTTAATGCATCAAAGACTCAGTTTTTACACCTATCAACCCGATAAAATCTTCCACAGGTATACCCACTAATGTTTAATAATATTCGGCTTCATCCTGCATCATCCTTGAACATGCTTGGGTTTCATTTACTCGGGACTTATCTTGGAGAGATCGTATTACATCTCTTGTGAAATCTGCTTCCAAGAGATAAGTTGTGCTTAGCCGACTCCGTTCCTTCTTTTCCTTTGCACAATTAGTGACCCTATACAGGGGTTTTATCCGTCCCTGTGTGGAGTACAACTCTCATGTGTGGGTAGGTTCCCCACATACAGCTCTTCGCAATAGGGTGGAGTCAAAGGCTTTTCGTTTATTTAACTCTCCTCCTCTTACAGACTCCCTTCAACCTCTGTATCTTCGCCGCACTGTTGCATCTATATCTCTTTTCTATCGTTTCTTCAATGGGCACTGCTCCTCTGAACTGTCTGCATGCATTCCTTCATCTCTACGACTGGCGCGTAGCACCCGTCTAACAGCAAACTATCATCCCTTTTCTGTCCAATTCTCAAATGCAAGAGTTAACCATTACTCCCAGTCCTTCATCTATGCAACAGGTCAACTCTGGAACTGTCTCCCTCTGTCTGTATATCCTGCTTCCGATGATCTCCAGTCTTTCAAACGCAGTGTGTCCAGGCATCTCGATATGATCGAATCTTGAATTTGGTTCTCTCTTGTATTTTGTTTTTCTCTTGGAAGGAACAATAATTGCGGGCTCCTGGCCTTTGGTTCCTTCTTCCTCGCATTAAATATATATATATATATATATATATATATATATATATATATATATATATATATATATGCAGCATGTGATGTGGTGTGTGGAAGGAAGAGAAGACGGAGGGGGGTGCAAGGAACAGCGTGGTGGACTGAAGAGGTGAGACAGGCTGTGGCACAAAAGAAGAAAGCATACAATGAATGGATGAGAAATAGGGGCATGGAAGAAGTTGAGAGGCGGAAGAGAGAGTTATATGTGGAAAGAAAGAGAGAGGTGAAAAGATTAGTAAAAGAGAGTAAGAAGAGAATGGATGAGGAATTTGGAAGGAATTTGAGTGTAAAGTGGAGGGACTGTAAGAAAATCTTCTGGAGAGAAGTGAAAAGAGTAAGACAGGGTGGAAGTGAAGTTAGCAGGGGAGTGAAAGATAAAAATGGTAGATTACTAGTGGAGAAGGGAGAAAAAGTGAGCAGTTGGAGAGAACACTTTAAGGAATTGTTGAACGTAGAGGATGGAAGTAATGCGAGTATAAGTGGCTGGGGAATGGCTGGGAGAAGGAGGGAGGTGAGAAGACAGGAAGAAATCAGTAGGATAGAAGTTGTCGAAGCAATGAAGAAAGTTAAATCGGGGAAAGCCCCAGGAATTAATGGAGTGTGTGGTGAAATGCTGAAGCATGGGGGAGAGATAGTAGTAGAATGGATGTGGAAGATGTGCAGATTGGCCTGGGAGGAAGGTAGAGTCCCGGAGGATTGGAAGTCAGGTAAAAGTATTCCCTTGTACAAAGGAAAAGGGGAAAAAGAAGTGTGTGGTAATCATAGGGGCATTTGTCTTCTTAGTATAATAGGAAAAGTGTATGGTAGGATACGTATTGACAGAGTTAGAGAAAGAACAGAGAAATTAGTTGGAGAAGAACAGGGAGGCTTTAGAAACGGAAGAGGTTGTGTAGATCAGATATTCATTCTTAGATCTTTAGTGGAAAAGTTTCTAGAGAAGGGAAAGAAGTTGTATGCGGCGTTCATGGATTTGGAGAATGCATATGACAGGGTGGATAGACAAGGATTGTGGAAAGTGTTAAGAATATATGGAGTAGATGGGAAGCTGTTGAATGCTGTGAAGAGTATGTACGATGGTGCGAAGGCTGCAGTGCGTGTGGATGGTGAACTAAGTGAATTTTTCTCTTTGAAAGTTGGGTTGAAACAGGGATGTGTCATGTCTCCATGGTTGTTCAATCTGTACATGGATGGGGTAATAAAAGAGGTACAAGGCAGGGTAGTGGATGTTGGAGTGACACTGGTGAGAGAGGATAGTGTTTGGAAACTCCCTGTACTGTTGTTTGCAGATGATACTGTGTTGTTGAGTGAAGACGAAGGGGAGCTGCAAGGCTTGGTGGATGAGTTTGAGAGAGTGTGTAGGAAACGGAATCTAAAGGTCAATGTAGGGAAGAGTAAAGTGATGGTCTTTGAGAGAGGTGAAGTTAGTGAATGTACAGCGAGGTTGGATGGTGAGGAAATGGAAAATGTGAGTACGTTTAAGTACTTGGGTAGTGTGATGAGTAAGGATGGAGGTTTGGAGGGTGAAGTGCTTGAAAGGGTACAGCAGGGAAGAAAGGTTGCTGGTTCTTTGAAAGCAATGATAAGAAACAGGGAAGTGAGCATGGAAGTGAAAAAGTTACTACATGACAGTATTGTGATACCAACTCTAACGTACGGAAGTGAAGCTTGGACATTGTTGGAGGGACACAAGTCAAGAGTGAGAGCAGTGGAAATGAGTTATTTAAGAGGAGCCTGTGGAGTCACGTGGAGAGACAGGCTGACGAATGAGGATATAAAGGAGCGTTGTGTTGTGGATGTGGATGTGATAGGAAGCGTTATGAGGAACACACTGAGGTGGTTTGGCCATGTGGAGAGGATGGAGGGTGAAAGACTGACGAAGAGAGTGTATGTGACTGAGGTGGAGGGGGGAAGAGGGAGGGGGAGACCGAGGATGAGATGGAGGGATGGGGTGGAGAGCTATATGAGAGAGGGGGGTGTGAGTTGGGAGCAGGGCAGTGAAATGGCGGGGGACAGGGCGACTTGGAGGCGATTTGTTTGTGGCCACCCCAAACGGGATTGAGGCGTCTGGCAATATATATATATATATATATATATATATATATATATATATATATATATATATATATATATATATATATATATACACGAGTCTGAGATAAACACTCCTCCAACACACACACATGCAAGGAAACTGACATACCGTCATACATATATAAACATACACGTACACACATATACGATTCTGAGATGTATACACACACACACACACACACACACACACACACACACACACACACACACTCGCTGGTGCAGTGGTAACGTTCTCGCTTGCCAACTGGTGGACGGAAGTTCGCGCCTCGCTCAGGTTCCGGAAAGTTTCACTGATGAAGTGGGTGGTTACTGTCCCCCTTCAGCAAGAAGACGGGTGTGTGCGTTTGTTAAGGTCACAGCCTTGCCCTTAGATCGGACACTATGAGCTCTCAGCTCCCTTCCCGGAGGGTAAAAAGCTGACGATTATGACCATCAAGTGTTCCTGACCGACCCGGTGAATTACACACACACACGCTCGGAATAAAACTGATATATCGTCATACATATATATAAACATACACGTACACACATATTCCATCCTGACACACACACACACACACATAAAGTCGAGGAGTGATCTTGTTATTCGCACGCCACCTTGCAATAAATTGCCTCAATATGTGGTGTGTTTTTACTGAGCGTTTTGTGTTGACGACGAATGAGGGAACTATTGATTGTGTGTATCTGATTCTTGGATTTTCTTTCTTTCTGGACGTGGACTTAATTACAATTCGCCTATTGGAATGTCAGTGTGTGTGTGTGTGTGTGTGTGTGTGTGTGTGTGTGTGTGTGAGTGAGTGATACATAGAGAGAGAGAGAGAGAGAGAGAGAGAGAGAGAGAGAGAACAGGATGGAGCTGGGAAAGAGAGCTGGGAATTAAAAGACTGGAAGGAAGCAAAAACCGGCGGAATATGAAATCACCTAGTATGTTTATGTAAACATAATTATCTGTCATTAGCTACGGAAGTTCATGAGTGTAACTGTCTACTGATGAGTGTCAACAAATTAACTGACGCATCTATAAACTTCCGGTAGCATGACTGTCCGTGATCACAGTGACGGGAATTATAGAAACTCTAGATGAAGTAAAATTCATTAATGAGTGAGAAGTTGACTTTGAACGTCCAACCCCTATCATGCAACTCCTCACACACTCATCATCGTGGCATCGATTCAAACAGTCACGTCAGATGGAGGAAACAGACTCTCAGAATATGGATAATGTTGCCTACCATTCTGCATACCATTGCTCAGTGCATTGACACGTCGGTGAATCGAATATTTGTGAAAGTCCAAGTACATTTGCTCCCAATATCATTCCAATTCACCCACCTTTCTTCTCAGTCCATTCACCTATCTATGGAATCCTGTCTACACTTGTCTTCTTGTCACACGCCTTTCTCCCCAGCTCACCAAGCTTTCTCCTCAGTCCACTCACCTCTTCTCTTAAATTCACCCACCTTTCTTCCCTACCCACCCACCTTTCTTCCCGATCCACTCACCTTTCTTCCCAACCCACCAAGCTTTCATCCCAGTCTACCGACCTTTCTTCCACACCCACCCAGCTTTCTTCCCAGTCCACCCACTTTTCTTCCCATGCATTCACCTTTCTTTCCATTCCACCCACCATTCTCCCTAGTCCTATCACTGTTCTTACCATTCATTCACCTTTTTCCCAATCTACCCATCTTTCTTCCCAGTCCACCCGCATGTCTATCCAGTCCACTTATCTTTCTTCCGAATCCACCCACCTACGACTATCTACCCAGTCCATGCACCTTTCCTCCCAGTCCACCCACCTATCTACCCATTCCACCCACCTTTCCTCCCAGTCCACCTACCTGTCAGCCCAGTTCATTCAGTTTTCTTCCCAATCCATCCACCTATCTACCCAGTCCACTCACTTTTCTTCCTTCCACCCACCTTTCTTCCCAGTCCATCCACCATTCATCCCAGTCGACCCACTTTTCTCCCCTTCACCGACCTTTCTTCCCGTTGTCATATTGTTGAAGGAGCCAGTCGTTGTCGGAGCAGGTGTAGCCTTTGTAGGTGAGGTTGAACTTGAGGAAGGTTGGCTGCTCGTACGAAAGAGGCACAGATCCGGGGGGACAGGTGGCCATGGAGGAGGACTGGGGAGGAGAGGAAGGGAAGAAGGGGGAGGGGTTAGATGGTGGAGAAAGGGGGAGAAAGGATGGAGAGAGAGAAGGGGAGGAAGGGGAGGGGTTAGGTGGTGGGGAAATGGGGAGAAAAGGGAAGGAAGAGAGGAGTTGAGGAAAGGGGAAGAGATTAGATGATGAAAAAGGGGAAAGAAGGAGAGAGGATACTGGGGAAGACAAAAGTTGAGGAAAGGAGAGGAAATAGAGGTGAGGTGGGATGGATAAAGGGGTAGGACAGGACTGAGGAAAGGTGAGACACGGGAGGATAGGACTGTGGAACAGATGAGGAGAAGAAGGGGGAGGGGTTTGATATGAGAAAAGAGGAAGAAAGGGGAAGGATAAGACTGAGAAGGGAGGGGAGAGGAAAGTACTCGGGAAGAGCGACGGGGAGGAGGAGGGAGGGATTTGATGCTGGGGAAGGGGGAATAGGGAGCGTTTGACAACAAAAATCAAAATCACTTATCTTTCTAAATTTCTTTATGGAGGTTATAGCGCTTTCCTTGAATTTTTCTTGTCAATCTTGGAACAAAAATAATCACAGTTTTCGAAACCTCAGAACTCTAAATAGTAATGGTAACAGCCTTTAATTTTCTCTCTTGATGAATAGAATTACCTATTCATGTTATTTCCAAGTTACTTACTTTCCCTTCACCAAATTAGTCCAGTCTTACCTTCCTTCACCACTCAAAACCCTACCTAACCTCTTCCTACCCTTGCCTTACCAGCCCCTCCCTGCTTTATGACTCCCCACTCATCCTTGCTACTTCATATCACTGTCTTACCACTCTATAACCCTACCTAACCACTCCGCACCCTGCCTTATCTCTCCATAACACTGCATTACCACCCATAGCACTGTCTCACCACCTCATAACACCGCCTCATCACCTCATAACACTGCCTCACCACTCTATAATCCTACCTTACCACTCCTCACCCTGCCTCACCATTCCATAACCATGCCTTACCACTCCCTACCCTTCCTCACCACCTCATAACACTGCCTCACCACTCCATAACCCTGCCTTACCACTCCACGCCCTGCCTCATCACTCCATAACACTGCCTCACCACCCATAGCACTGTCTTACCACACCATAACTCTACCTCAAAAATCCATAGCAATGCCTCATCACTCCCCACATTGCCTCACGACTCAGTAACCTGCCCCACCACTTCACAACCCTCCCTCACCACTCTCCACATTGCCTAACCACCCCAAAGCCTTGCCTCGTCACTCCATAATCCTGCCTCACCATTCCCCACACTGCCTCTCCTTCCCATACCTATGCCTCAACTCTCCATAATCCTGCCTCACCACACTCCTCCATCTCTCACCAATCCTCAGCTCTGCCTCAAAACTCTCATCCCTCTCTCACATATCCCCAGCCCTGCCTCAACCCTCCCCACCCTGCCTCATCACTCCCTCAACCCTGACTCACCACCCCAGCCCTGCCTTATCCCTTTCCACCCTGTCTCATCACTGCCCCGACCCTACTTTATCACCCTAGCCCTACCTCATCCCTCAGCACCCTGCCTCACCACCCCAGCCCTGCCTCACCATCCCAGCCTCGCCTTACCACTACGATAGGTTTCTGGATGTAGTAGGTCCACCCCTCATGCGTCACCAGGCGGGGATCGTCATCGCTAACCGGGGCAGTCTTCATCAGCTGGCAGTCCATCGTCGTTCCTGGCGGTTGTGAAGATCGGTGGTGACAGATGGAGGTTGGTGGAGATAAGTGAAGCAGGTGGTGATAGGTGGGGGCAGGCGGCGATAGGTGGGGGCAGGTGGTTATAGGTGGGGGCAGGTGGTTATAGGTGAGGGCAGATGGTGATGGAAAGGGGCAGGTGGTGATAGGTGGGTCCAGGCGGTGATAGACGTCGGCAGGTGGTGATGGGTGGGGTAGGTGGCGATAGCTGGAGGTTGGTGGTGATAGGTGGAGTAGGTGGTGATTGGTGGGGGCAGGTGGCGATGGTTGGGGATAGGCGGTGATAGGTGGGGGCAGGTGGCGATAGGTGGGGGTAGTGATGATAGGTGGGGCCAGACGGTGACAGACGGGGTTAGGTGGTGATAGGTGGGGCAGGTGTTGATAGGTGGGAGCAGGTGATGGTAAGTGGGGGCAGGTGGTAATAGGTGGGGGCAGGGTGGGGGTAAGTGATGATAGGTGTGGGCAAGCAGTGATCGTTGGGGGCAGGAGGTGATAGGTGGGGGCCTACGATGAAAGATGTTGTTTTTCATTCTTTTCTTTCCATTGCAGGTGGGTGTACAATGGGTGACAAGCTCAATGGCTTCCTCTAACCCAGGAGACCCTTTACTTCACTGGGCGGAAGCCATATAACCAAAGAACGGGGTGGAGTGGAGGGGTCCTGCTCATGTCGGCCTTAAACCATTTAGGACGGAACCTAACCTAACCTAACTTCACTTCACCAGTGTTACCTTAATGATGTTTCGCTGTTTAGGATGTTTAGGTCGTTTGGCGATTCGGCCCTTTGTCAGTTTGGACGTTGCGGCCGAAACGACCAGGACAGGAATGGAGCCTACTGCAGTCTATTCCACGAAACTCATTGGCAGAAATAATTCCATGCTGCGTTTCTATATACTTATCACAGCACTTCTGCATGATTAGTATCATATTCTAGTGATATTCTTTTTTTGCAACTCAGCATTCAAGGTTAATACGTGGCAATTATAGGCCGAGATGGAGTAAAAAGAGAATACTAGAAGTCATATCTTTAACGTCTGTCTGTGGATGGGATCAAACCCAGTTAGAATGGTTGGCATCCACACAAGACCTAATCAGTCCCCATTAGGGCAGCGTCAATATGTCAGCTAAAATGGAGTATCCCAGCCACATATCTGTACCTCTTTCCCAGGACAGATACGAGAATGATGAACTCTGGGTTTGCCCTTTCTATCACACCTGCATACTGGTTTGAAAAATCCACATAAGTGGGAAAGAGAGAGAGAGAGAGAGAGAGAAAGAGAGCTGCCAACATCTGCCATTCGAGAGACAACATTTTACCAAGAATTACCATGGTGAGAGAAAGGCATGGACTCATACCACCATTTACCATTGTGAGAGAAACACACACTACTGCCAAGACATATCAGAAAGACAAAGCACTCATTTCAACAAATACCAGAATGAAAGATATGCACTTCTGCCAACGCCTACTAGAAAGACATAACGTTCTACCAACACTTACTATGGCCATTGACATACACTTTTACCAATACCCTCATCTTCTGCCAACACCCTCAGTTACCCTGATCATAGACATACACTTTTACCAACATCTCCACCACTGCCAACACTCTCACTTACCATGGTGTGAGAAAGAGACACACTGGGGATGTTGGAGGCAGGACAGGGAGCACCGTATACTGTAGCTGATGCTGGACGTGAGTAGTAAGGCCGGGTCGTTGAAACGCTTCCCGGAGGCTACATAAATAAAAATAATTATCATCATCATGATCATCGTCGTCGTCGTCGTTGTCGTCGTCCTGGTCGTCGTCGTCTTGCCGTAAACGTCATCATTTTCGTCTTCGTCGTCATTATTGTTATAGTAAGGACCATCATCGTCATCGGTATATAGTCATCGCCATTGTTTTCGTCGTCATTATCATCACTGTCTTCCTTCTCCTACTCCTCATCATCATTTTCATGACATTCTTATTGTCCTTTTCCTCCTCCTTGTCGTCGTCGTCCTCCTCCTCCTCCTCCTTTATCATCATTATTGTCATCATCATCGTGATCATCATCATATCATCATCGTCATCACTATCATCGTAATTCTCATCATTATCGTCTTCACTTATTATAATAAAGGTAGTAATAACGTTCATCGTCACCATTATAGTCATCGCCATTGTCTTCATCTTTGTCGTCGTCGTCATCATCATAACCTTAGTGCCCAATGATAATGGTGTGGGCAGAGAATAAAATAAAGCCATTCCTGTTTGTCTATCTCTTGCCAGACGCCTTAATCCCGCAAGGGGTGGCCACAAACAAATCGCCTCCATGTCCCCCTGTCCCCCGCCATTTCATTGCGCTGCTCCCAGCTCTCATCCCCGTCTCTCATATCCCTCTCCACTCCATTCCTCCATCTCATCCTTGGCCTCTCCTTTCCTTTTCCCCCCTCCACCTCACTCACATACACTCTCTTCGTCAGTCTCTCGCTCTCCATCCTCTCCTCGTGGCCAGACCACCACAATGTGTTTCTCCTTACGCTTCCTATCACATCCACATCCAAACCACAAAGCTCCTTCATTTCTTATTTGTCAATCTGTCTCTCCATGTGACTCCACATGCTCCTCTCAAATAACTCATTGCCACAGCTCTCACTCTTGACTTGTGATCCTCCAACAAGGTCCAAGCTTCACTTCCATACGTTAGAGTTGGTATCACAAAACTGTCATGCAGTAACTTTTCACTTCCTTGCTCACTTCCTTGTTTCATATCATTGCCTTAAAAGAACCAGCAATCTCGCTTCCTTGTTCTACCCTTTCAAGCACTTCACCCTCTAAACTTCAATCCTAATTCATCACACTACCTGAGTATTTAAACACACTCACATTTTCCATTTCCTCCTCATCCAACCTCATTGTACGTTCAGTGACTTCATTTCTCTCGAAGACCACAACTTTGCTCTTCCCTACATTGACCTTTAGATTCCGTTTCCTACACACACTCTCAGACTCATTCACCAAGACTTGCAGTTCCCCTTCATCTTCACTTGACAATACAGTCTCATCTGCAAACAACAGCAGGCTTACAGGGAGTTTCCACGCACTGCCCTCTCTCATTAGGGCCACTCCAACATCCACTGCCCTATCTTGTATCTCTTTCATAATCCATCCATATACAGACTGTACAACCGTGGAGACATGACACATCCCTGTTTCAATCCAACCTTCAAATAGAAATATTCACTCAGTTCACTATCCACCGCACTGCAGCCTTAGCACCCTCATACATTATCTTCACGGCATTCAGCAACTTCCCATCTACTCCATGTATTCTTAATATTTTCCACAATCCTTGTCTATCCATCCTGTCATATGCTTTCTCGAAATGCATGAAGCTTTTTTGTCTTTTCCAGAAACCATTCCACTAAAGACCTACGACTGAATATCTGATCTACATAACCTCTTCCCTTCCTAAAACCTCCCTGTTCTTCTCCAACTAATTCCTTTGTTATTTTCATAACTCTGTCAATAAGTATCCTACCACATATTTTTCCTAATACACTAAGAAGACAAATGCCTCTTTGTTTACCACACACTTCTTTTTCCCTTTTTTCTTTGTACAGGGGAATAATTATACCTGACTTTCAATCCTCCAGGACTTTATCTTCCTCCCAGGCCAATTTGCACTTCTTTCACATCCATTCTACTACTATTTCTCCCCCATGTTATCCCCTACGATGAGTAGGTATCCGAGGCTAGGGTACGATAGTCCAGAATATCAAACCCTGTCAATATGATGACGTTTTTTAATTCTAATCTTTTTTCCATATTTTTTTACTCGGTTCAAGAGAGACTTTTTGAACTGTCGGGGTTGGTCCTGGTCGTTGCCTCTGTAAGTCATTTAGGCCGTAAATTATCCAACCCTATTCTAGCCTAATTTTAGTAATGTCACCTTGATGAAGTATGGTTATTTTGGCAGTTTAGGCTGTTAGGCGATTCGGCCGTTCGCCAGTTTGGACTTTACGGCCTAAATGACTTGCGGCCGAGACAACCAGGACTGGTCGGGGTTAGGAACTTAGGTGTAGTTCCATTACCCTCTCCACCAGTCTGCTCAAAGGCTTTCCTTGGCTGAGTACCATCGCCGGGCAGCATCAAGAGAAGAGTGTAGAATGGCATCCTCGGGGTGACGCGAACACTAAGAACAAAGTGAAAATATTGTGCTGTTTTCTAGGTGGCATCAGTGGGTTCGTAGCACGTCTTCTTTAGAGATTTAGTTTTCATTTTTCACTTCACCATTCTCTGATATGGTAATAATGTAGTTTTAATGTCAACACAGATTGCAATTGTAATAGAAAAGGATGCTGGGTCATAATGTTCAGAATTATTCGTTGAAGAAAAGGTTTTACGATTTCTCCAAAGCCACTTACTAAACGACCCATGTTGGGAAATTTGCACAACTAATTGGTGTATTATAAGAGGAATTTTTCGTGGGAGGAATGGGCATTACTGATTAATCTTTTAACTGATAGGATTTTCTCTACTGAAAAGCAGTGTAATGACAGTCCAAATAATACCCATAGGTGTACCATTGGCTGGTCAAGGGTTAATCAAGATAGTTTGCAAAGTCTTTGATTGCTGGAATTTTTCTCTTTTAAACAAACTCGCACGGCGTTGGCATAATTAAATACCAGGGTGAACCAACTGTTGGAAAAGGGTTAAGGACAGAAATGCCTGGAGATCTCTTTGTCAGTGCCACCCTTCCGTGGATGCAGCGTCACTGAGTAGATAGACACACATATAAAATCACCTTTAATTGATGCTCTCGCTGGTACTTCTCCTGCTGCCAATGCTTCACCGCCAGGTTCCACGGCGAGGAGTATGAAAGTGGTCAAAACCCCCCCTTAAGAAGATGCCGTTTCTGGACCAAACTCAAAATTATGTAAGCTAGTGGGCCCACAGTGATTGCATGATTCATGCTCAGTTTCAGTACAAACTTTTGTCAGGTTTCGGAGTTTTGTAACATAAAAACATACATGTATCACGGATGGATACAAAAAATGATCATAGTACTGGTATGGCAGACAAGCGTCTATGTGAACACACTTACCCTGCCAAAGACGTGGTGCTTTCATCGCCACATTTTGCCATCACAGAAATACGCGTGACAAAAACACTCCCTCAGAGGACATCATACTAGTCTATTTACAATATCAGCTTCTTCATGCACGCCGACAAATACATCTACAGTACGTTAAGTCTCGAATGAGATTTCAAAACTTTACCTACTCTGCCACCCACACTTCGCTAACGAAGGAATCGCACGAGAACCAAAGTGGCCAGAGCACCTCCTTAGAGGATATAAATTTATACCAAACTTGGAATTTCAGCTACTTGACCCCCAGTGATTGTGTGATAAATTCTTTTAAAAGTCTGAGGTATACAAACATAAACACGAACTCATTGGTATGGTTAAATTATGGTAACATGTTCGACCCACAGTCACAGATCTATTTTGACATGAACTGCCCTCACCACAAACACTTCCTCCTGATTTCTAAGTTCCGGGTATCACTCTGAGGAGAAAGCGTGCCCTGGCCATGGACCCCATACAGACTAGTGCAGATACAGACATGCTTGTCATCTGATTTCCTATTTAACCCTATCACCTGGGGAAATTGTTCTGAATTTATTCCAGCCATCACTAAGGGATTATATATAGACCTGGGGAGACTTTTCTCCCCTGGTTATCTATCCCCTCCGCTGACCCCGTGTAGGACTACATATTATATTTACAAATCATGATAGATAGATAGAAAAATAGATAGATAGACAGCCCTCTGCGAGCCTGGGAAAAGGAAATGAGGTTTGCAAGTTACACTGAGGAAAGCTGACGACAGCGGCCAGTAAGGAGATGATGCAGTTAGCTGTCAGCAGTCCTCTCGTGAACAAAGACCTGGTGTCCACACGCACATATACACACATACTCACACACAGGCTTCTTTAAACTTTCCATCCACGAGGAATACACGTGATACGTCTCCTGTTTCACCAGAATTTAGGAAAGAGAGCTCAGAAGGGGACAAGCGATACTAGAGGCAGGTCGAAGGGGAGAAGGGCTTAGCAACTCGAGAGACAGAGAGAGAGAGAGAGGGAGCGAGACTCTATATTCCGCTCTGTGTGAGAGACTTGTTAATATTTCCAAGACAAATAAAAATAATCCCATACTATTCTTTACCTCTCCTGTCACTACATGACAAATGGGAAGCTACTCCAAGATATAAAAACCGCTCGTCCATAAATCTAAAATATATATATAACTCAACCACAAGGAACCTACACAATCTTTTATGACACAAAGTCATTTATGACATTTGGTGGCAGCGGTTCACTGCTACCAAATGTCATAAATGACTTTGTGTCATAAAAGACTGTGTAGGTTCCTTGTGGTTGTTTTATATATATATTTTAGATTTATGGACGAGCGGTTTTTATATCTTGGAGTAGCTTCCCATTTGTCATGTAGTGACAGGAGAGGTAAAGAATAGTATGGGACTATTTTTATTTGTCTTGGAAATCACACGACGCCTTGATACAATATTGCAATTTCTACGACGAACCAGCGAATCTACGGACATCGTCTCCCAATTAAAAGCAAATTTCTACAAAAGCAGGCAATACTCTACGAGATTAGCTTCAGTCTACAGTGAATCCCGACAAAATACAGCCTACAATGCAAATAGTCTACAAGTCTACGAAACAACTCTATAATCTTCACGTAACTTCAGGCAGCAACAAGAAGAATATAAAACAAAGCAAGTAAAGAAGAGGAAACACCGAAGCAACAAGCACACAAGCCACCACCACTCCCTCCCGCCTGCTGACCCAGAGGTCAAGACACGCAGCAAAACACCAAGTCCATATTCACAACTCGTCTTACTCACCCGTCTTCACTCAAGTTACTCATCGCTACTCATTCACTCACCACAGCTACCAGTGTGGGAAGCCGACGTCACCATGTGCTGAGATGACATCACAACGCGAGTCTGCCATGCCTAGCAACGTGTGACTGACACCAGGCACTTCTCACCCACTACTCATTACTCATTATTCACATAGCTCCTACTCATACTCATTTATTTTCACAGTTGAGTTGGAAATTCGACGTTCTATGCTGAGTTTTGCCTGGGACAGCCGTTAACCACCATGGAATTTCCTGAGTAATATCGTCCATCAACACACCATTAGAATTATCAAGAAATCTTCAATCAAACCTGTATTTTTCTTCCGAGATCGACTTTTGTATCGACACACCTCTACGATCTGTATCAAGTGGGTAAAATTATACTTGCTCATTTCTTCTCAGTGCTAAAATTAGCTATATTCAACTTATTTACTCATCTATTTTGCTAGGACATAAATAAACAAGAGGCGTATTTCATAACACCATATCTTAATGACAGGAATATTTTCGCCACCACCCACGTTAATACCAGATGACACACAAATTGCCACAACATCAGACTCACAATTAAGAGGCAGCCCACCCCTTGTACAAACCTCACCACACTAAAGATAAAGAAACAAATACGGGAGTTTCAGATGATGAGTGGGAAACCCCCTCAGACATAGAGAGTGTGGACTTTGCTGCTGCCTTGCATACGTATGCCAATATACTTAACAGGGTTCACCGGTCTGGTCATACATATTCCACCATTCCCTCACACAACGATAAACACGTACAAGTTGAATTAACAGGGCAATCATTAAAAATGGATCAAGAAACAAATACCGCTGATCTAAAAACCACACCTCACGTGTTTGTGTATCACGAGGATAAGACTGCCCCAAAATTCTCTGGCACAGACAAAGATCGCATTGATGTCATTTCATTAGTCAGTCAGTGAGAACAAATGTTCATCAAGCGCCACATACTAGATGAACAAGAGAAAATTGCTATTTTTTCATCTTGCATAAGCCAGGAAAGATGTCCAGCAAGCAATTTATTGCGCTCTGATAAGCTCAATCGTGCTAGGACATATGATGAATTTAAAACTGAATTTCTGAAGAAATTTTCTGGAGGTATGAACTTCTTGCCAGGTATAATTCCAGAATTACATAAAATTGTAGATCTTGTAAGGGAGCACACTACAAACCATGTGCTCAGTGAAATAACTGCTGATGTCTCCACAATCAAGAGAACCTTGTTAGCTACACTGGAGAATTCTAATTGGATAATAGATGATGGAAAGATGTCCCCAGACCTCGTCGTGGACATCATTGGTTATGTAGCTGCCTTGTGTATATTACCTGATAGGACCCTTAAGATCGCCAAGACGATCGCGTACACCCCAGGAATGTGCTTGCTAGACTTAATGAACGAGGTAGAGATGCAGTGCAGTAAAGCAGGTGTGGTCGACACACATGCATATTCTGGTAGAATCAGGGTACCTGAGACAGTATCAGCTGTGGAAACATCTACACTGACCCCAAACAGAGAACAAAATCGATCACGACCAGAAATGAGGCAGCTCAAACAAACAAAGACGCCTAGAAATCGTTCCCAGACGCCTTCCTACAGGCAGTTTCATAATTTTTCGCGCAGCCCGAGCAGGTCTCGCGCCATAAACAACACTTCTTATGGGAAATCACCTCGTAGGTCACAGTCAAGGGATAGGTCCATTCTATGTCATTATTGTGCAAAACCAGGACACACAAGGTATGAATGCTTTATCAAGGCAAAAGAGGATAAACAAAAGACACAAGGATTTGGTCCTTACTGTAGGCATCATAGATACCAAGGGCACTGGACTAGTGATTGCAAAACAGTAGAAAAAAATTGTGTCTATGTTCAAATCGGGGGAAGACCAAGTCATGACAAAAAACGAACAAACATAAAGAAGAACAAGGCTAAACTTCACATAGGAGGCATGTTGGGAAATGAGTGTATCTTGATACCAGCTGTATGTGAGGATCAAAACGTTTCCTTATTTTTAGATACAGGCTCTCCAGTGAACTTAATAACACATGAAGAACTAAATAGAATTCTTAAAAATAAAAAGAAAGTAATTTTTCTGGATGAAGCTGATTTAGATTTATACACAGTAGATGGACAAGAGATTCAGTGAAAGGTATGATAAGATTAAATCTCAGTTTCACAGAAACTACAAGACCATTCTCTGCATTTTTCTATATCGTTGAAAACTTAGCAATTAAAGCTCATATGCTACTGGGCTTAAGATCCATGAGAACTGAGAACATAACTATACTCCCACAAATGAATGGAATAGACTTTGATAATGAATTCATAGAGGAAATAACTTCAGAGCCCTCACTGATTGGTAGAAGAGAGCCAAAAAGAATTGGTAATATTAAAGGCTTAAACAAGCATACACAAACAGATGAGTGTATAGATCCACTTACACCAGCAACCCCATCCTCCAGAATTAGTGACCCAGATAACAGTACTGATTTATCAATTTTTCCAGCCCATCTCACTAATGATTTAGTTATACCACCTAATTCATACATGAAGGTTACCATAAAGAGCAAATTACGGAATAGGACTGTTCTTGTCTTAGAAGAATTATGTAAAGTAAAGGGATTGTCAGTAGAAAACGCATTATGTCATACGAACGATGAAGGGCAAACTCAGATATTCATTATTAATCACATGAATAGGGAAGTTCAGTTGAAAAGGGGAACTTGCATAGTTAATATTGAAAAATGTTTCGCCCCTGTGAAGGAAATAAATATTGGTGGAGTAACAAGTGAGATAAAATCTACGGATAGAGAAAGAATAAAAGAGAATTTAATTCACTCAGGTGAATTTGACGAAGAAAATGATTTGTTAACCCTGCTGGAAACACACAGGGACACCGTAGCATTGCCCGGAGAACAATTAGGGTGTACTAACTTGATTAATCACATGATTAATGTGCACCCAGAAACACCACCAATTTTCGTACCAGCTTACCGCATACCACACTCCCAACGTACACTTGCAAATCAGTATGTCGATGAAATGTTAAAGCTTGGAATTATTGAGCCTTCAGTCTCCCCGTGGAACGCCCCCCTATTCTTTGTGGCCAAACGAAATGAAGAAATGCGTGCGGTAGTAGATTACCGTAAACTAAATAATCACACAATACCAGACAGATTTCCCATGCCGTTGCTAAGCGATGTTCTACAGAATATTGGTCCTGAGAATAATATATTCTCGACCATCGATCTCCTAAACGGCTACTATCAGATTCCGGTATCTCAGGAGTCACGTAAATACACTGCCTTTTCAACAAACAGAGGCCATTATCAATATACAAGAATGCCAATGGGACTGAGGACAGCCCCAGGCACATTCCAGCGTCTTATGAATTACGTATTGTCCGGAATTTTAGGACAAGGAATATTTGTTTATCTTGACGATATTATTATCGCAACGAAGAATATTAAGGATCATCTCAGGAAATTAGACTTACTCTTACAAAAGCTTAGTGATGCTGGATTAAAAATTAAACTTTCTAAATGCAAATTTTGCTTTAAGGAAATAAATTTCTTAGGCCACAAATTAAGTTCTGATGGTATTCACACCACTGATGACAAAATACAGGCAGTGAGAGATTTTCCTGAACCCGCTACGACTGACGAAGTTAGACAATTTGTAGGTCTGGCTGGGTACTATAGGTCATTCGTACCACAGTTCTCTCTATAGCCTTCCCTCTATTCCAACTACTCAAAAAAGATGCTATATTCCAATGGGAAGAAGAACAAAAAAGGGCATTTAACAATCTAAAAATTAAACTAACAAATGCACCTTGTTTAGCATATCCGGATTACACGAAATCATTTCTTATTTGTACAGACGCATCAGTTAAAGGACTAGGGGCTGTACTGATGCAGGAAGATAAAAGAGGAAAGAATCAACCAATTGCATTTGCCAGCAGACAAACAAGAGGTGCGGAGAAAAATTATTGCACTATAGACTTAGAGACACTTGCAGTGGTTTTTGCATTACAAAAGTTTCGAGATTTGGTATATGGTTACGAAATCCACTTATTCACCGACCATAAACCACTGGTGGGTATGTTTAAAGAAAAACTCCTTTCTGGGAGGAGAGCAAGATGGAAATGTACAGTTGAAAACTACAATGTACAAATTCATTATATACAAGGTATAATGAACATAGTAGCTGACGCATTATCTAGGAACCCGAACACAATTCAGGTCGCGGCGTTAGATCTCAAAGGAAATATCCCAAACCACGAGGATATCGCAAAGGCACAAAGACTTGACCCAATATGGTCAAAAGTAATATACAAGTTAGAAAGTGGAGATGACATACAATTACCCAAACTTCATGTCCCACTTGAACAATTCACAATGGTCAATAATACATTATACAAAATTATTAGAAATACTAACCAGTTGGTAGTACCTAATGACATGATACCCCAAGTATTACGATTGATACACGACAGCCCACATGCAGGACATCCTGGAAAGGATAAGACATTCAACCAAGCCCAGCTATTATATTACTGGCCTTCATTACGAAGAGATATAAACAATCATATAGACAGATGCGAATCATGTGCGAAACACAAAGGATACCCAATCACACCTGCACCGATGGGTAATTACCCAGTACCACATCAACCATGGGACGTTGTCGCTGTTGATTTACTCAAGATGCCTTTATCATACAATAATAACCTATACTTATTCGTAGCAACGGATCATTTTTCCCGTTATGTCATTTTAGCTCCAATTAAAGATAAGACAGCAGAGACCGTAGCAAAGGCAATAACAGATAATGTAATATGTCGCTTTACTACCCCAAAGGTATTAATAAGTGATAATGGAGGAGAATTTAATTCTGCGATCTTACAAGAAATATGTAAACAATACAACATCAAAAAGGTTAACGTTTTGGCCTATCACCCAGCATCGAATGGGTTGGTAGAGAGACAAAATAAAAAGGTATTAGATGTGCTACGACACATTCTCAGTGAAAATTATGCAAACTGGGATGATTGGATTCCCAGAGTAGAGGCCTCAATTAATGGGTCTATAAATAAATCCATTGGTGACACACCACATTTCATTATATATGGCACAGATAAAAAATTACCATATGAGCTCCTAGAAGGTGACAGCATGCCTATATACAATTACGATGATTACTCTAAACTCCGTTTACGTGAATTCCAGGACATTCACAAAAGAGTCAAAAAACAATTAATGATGTCCAAGGAAGAAATGACGGAGGCATTTAACAAGAAGGCAAAAGATTCACCTATCAGCTTAGGAGACATTGTTTACGGAGTCATTCATACGAGAGACAATAAATTATCCCCAAAATTTGAGGGCCCATACAGAGTAATTAACATAAAAGCAAACAAAGTTTTAATTAAGTCACTTTCAAGTGGCGAGGAGAAACAAGTTCATATTGACCATTTAAAACGAGTTTCAAGGGAATTATCACATAATTATTCAGCCTCGGATACAACTGAACAGGTGAACGTACCTCAAGAAACCAAGCATGAACACAACAATGATTACAAAAAGAAATTAAGGTCATATACCAAACAATCGAACATAGGTGCAACTATTCCAATAAAATCTACAGTACATCATTTACGAGAATTAAATATCGATTTAAACTCCTTCTATAAATGAAATAACAGTCAACCGTAATGCACATCATCACTATCATCAACCACAGCTTTATAGGAAATTAATAGATTTTTTTTTTTCGGTAGGTTACGATGAAGGGACTTATGCTATGGATTCTCCTCTACATAGTAAGAGTATATGCGCACCTAGACCCCAAACATATAGTACGACAAGGATGCCTCATAGCTCCAACGGCCACGACTACAATCGTTAAGGACGTCATGAGTACTGAAATAAGTCTAGATTACTTGTATGACTTACCTACTTATCTAGAAAGACTTGCGACGCCGATGCGAACTCTGGACTTCAAGATAGGGAATTATGTTTCACAAGCACATAACACCAAGGAAGTGAATGAAATGGTGAAGTTAGCGAAATGGAAACTAGAACAGACGAAGTCAACTATGCTCGTCATGATCCAAGATCTCCCATCTTATGGAACGGAGGTACTGAGCGACAGGAACAACATCATACGTACTCGCCAAAAGCGAGGTTTGTTCGATCTGGGCGGCGCAGTTCTTGGGAACATCTTTGGATTGGCTACAGAGGATGACCTTAAAGAAATAAACAACAAATTTAATAAGATAGCTCAGGTACTAACATACCAAGATAAATTCATCACAGGACAGAACTCAGCAATGAAGACAATTGTGAAAAATCTGAAACAAGCAGAAAACGTAGCTCTCGAGAGTGTAGATAAAATAAATGAATTAGAGGGAAACGTTACTCTTTTCGAGCACTTCTCCATCATCACAGAACATATTGACACGATTCTACTACAATTAGAGAACACTAGAGATCGTTTCAGGGCACTTATGCAAGGAATTTCGAATGCTGGTGATGGCAAGATCACAAATGACTTACTCCCAGTTCATGAGCTACGTCAGATAGTTAGTCAAGGCATACATAAACATAAATTGAAGCCATTGTTCCGCAGTTGGGAATTTATGCAATATTACCCGTATTTAGAAGCAACACTAACACCAATATCAGTGGTAGTTCATGTACCATTCATCACTGAAGACCTGTTCACAGTATACCAAATACACCCTTTCCCCTATAAAAATAACAACACTTTGGTCATCATCAATATCAACACAGACACCGAACTCATCATGGTCTCCAAGAGACGGGACACTGTCACTTTCGCGAGTGAGTCAACGATTGAACGAAAGTGCCGCACATCCTTACATGCTGTTCATCTTTGTCCTGCGTACATTTTCACGTTTCAGCCTACTGATACGGTCCCTTGTGAAATGGCTATCATCAGCAATAACAATATTCATCAACATTGCAACTTCACTTTTGCTCCAGATAAACTTGTACACCTTCAACGCATTGGACACGCACAGTTTTTTTATTTCCCTCATAACACATCAGTTTACATAGTCTGTCCAGATATACCACCATCTCATACATCAGCATCAGGATTATACATAGCACCAGACTACTGTGCGGTATTTACACCAGCCATGTCTACTTTATCCACCATCAATCACTACGCCATTCTCAACCATACACACAAACATTTCCACCCACTGCCTAATATGAACTTAAACATGAGCACAAGTATTAAGCTGACCTCACCTAAGTTTGAAACTATGCAGCTGATCAATGAAACAATGAAGCCCTGGGAAGATTTGAGTTTGAGTATGTTCAACCCATATTATGTGTATAGCCCAGCACCTACTGTCTTTATAATCGTCTGCATTGTAGTTGCAGTACTGCTGTTCGCAATGCACAGAATGCATGCAAGAATTGCTAATTTGGAGTCATTATTTAGTGGGGGGAGAGTTAACATCACAGTTAACCACCCTGAATGAAGTGTATATATTTTGTATATTGTATTAATTATATATATATATATATATATATATATATATATATATATATATATATATATAAAATACAAGGAAGAATGACCCATATATGGCAGACCAGTACCATTATCTTTAAATGGTATATTAATAACTCTTACCATAATCTTCATTTTAAACTATTTTTTATTCTTGCATGTATGCATTTCACTATAATAACCCAAGTACATACTGTGTTACAGTTAAATAATTTACTTTAATGCATTTATTCAAATATGTATACAACTTGTTTAAAATGTAATATTACTGAATAATCACTATTTACTATAAATAATATATGTATACAATATTCATACAATTATGTTACTTTTACAATATTATGTATTTCACTTAATCAGCTTATAAGTTCATTATAATGTGTATATAGTATGTATTAGCATATTAGGACTATTAACTGTCGATGGTACGCCATTTTCGCGCGGCCGAGCAGATGTAGGACTACATATTATATTTACAAATCATGATAGATAGATAGATAAATAGATAGATAGACAGCCCTCTGCGAGCCTGGGAAAAGGAAATGAGGTTTGCAAGTTACACTGAGGAAAGCTGATGACAGCGGCCAGTAAGGAGATGATGCAGTTAGCTGTCAGCAGTCCTCTCGTGAACAAAGACCTGGTGACCACACGCACATATACACACATACTCACACACAGGCTTCTTTAAACTTTCCATCCACGAGGAATACACGTGATACGTCTCCTGTTTCACCAGAATTTAGGAAAGAGAGCTCAGAAGGGGACAAGCGATACTAGAGGCAGGTCGAAGGGGAGTAGGGCTTAGCAACTCGAGAGACAGAGAGAGAGAGAGGGAGCGAGACTCTATATTCCGCTCTGTGTGAGAGACTTGTTAATATTTCCAAGACAAATAAAAATAGTCCCATACTATTCTTTACCTCTCCTGTCACTACATGACAAATGGGAAGCTACTCCAAGATATAAAAACCGCTCGTCCATAAATCTAAAATATATATATAACTCAGCCACAAGGAACCTACACAGTCTTTTATGACACAAAGTCATTTATGACACCCGTAACCGTAAAAGCTCTGTCATAAGCTGGAAAAAAAAAAAAATCTTCATCGTTGTCATTCTTATTTAAATTTTTTTTCATTTCTTGATCACATTCATTTTACAGTCTAAATCGACAATTCTTTTTCATAAGCTGGTTAGGAAGTAGAGTGTTTATTACTGATCAGCTGTAAAACGGTTTACATGGCTTTTGGTAATGATCTCGAGACGTGTAAGTGAGCCATTTACTGTAGCTTCGCGAGCCGTGATTTATTTTTTTTCTTATACTCATTGTTAACCTGTTTAGTTTAAAGATGGATTTTTTGTTGCTTGCTGCCTCTACGCGATGTTATTCTATATGAAAGAACGTCCCTGTTGTGGAAGAGATAGTGAAGGTTCTACCTAATCACTCTAGTTAGAAAAATTTATCCAACAGTATATAAAATCGTCGGTGAATGACATAGATAAAATATGAATAAACCGATACATCATCTAACTCAATGGATTATATAACCTGGCGGAGATTCTCGTGTTTTTCCTAGTTCATTTCCTGTAGTTCGGTGGCAGAATTGGACAATACCACGACTCAAAATCCTTATCATTGCACTTTTTGTGACTCACCATGGTTTTCTTGTGTTAATCTGTTCTTAAAACTTCGCTTTTAAAATGCCAGGTAACAGTTTTAGACCAAGTTAAAGTGATATGAGTATATTTGCAATCCATGTGCTCTCTCACCTTTCACTTGCCAAGTAAATGAGTCGATCAGAGACGCTGGAGGGAGAAGGATGAGGAAGAAAAAGGAGAGGAGGAGGAAGAGAGAGTGGGGCATGGTGGAGTACGAGTACTGTATGACAAAGTAATGATATAAGACACAGAGAATATAAAAAATGTAAAAATCGAAAAGAGAAACGCCTATAAATTCTCGAAACTATGTATGCATGAACAGTAAGTGAAACAAGAAGGACGACCTGACCGAAGAAAATAGGTAAAATCAGCAAGAAATACGGTGATTAGTTAATAAAAGTTTCGGCGACAGAACTCGGAAATGAAGTGCGAGTAAAAATGGAAACAGGGAGGTAAGATAAACTTTAAGCTTGAAAAATATACTGGTGATAAAAAAAAAAAAAAAAGTGTAAGAAGAGCGAATGTAGGAAGGAATATGACTAATGAGAAAAGGAGGACGACGAAAAAATGAAAGAAAGGAAGATTTGACCGAAAAACACTGATTATGCAAAACAGAGATATTATATGCCACACAAAAACCACGATATGGTAAGATCAAAGGATGCTAGGTATAAACTCTGATGATTTTTGGTGGGAAAGTAAGTTGGGTGATAATAGCGGGGAAAAGATGAGTCTTCAGCACACGTTCAGCGTCGACTGTGGGGGGCTTGTGAAAAACGAGTGAAGAATGTCGGGAAAAAAAAAATCAATGGTATACACACACACACACACACACACACACACACACACACACACACACACATGGCGTTTTACGAGTGAAGAATGCAGGGGGAAATATCAGTGCTACACACACGCAAATGCAAACACGCACAAACCCACACACTCACATATACGCCATCCATCCATCCATCATCCAATCCTATACCGCCCCATGAGGGACGTACGAGCCCAGGACTAGGCAAGCATTTAAGATGAGAGTGACGAGCCTCATTCATCCCTGAGTGGCATTGCATGAAAAATAAACCCCAACCACCTTTTGGACATAAACCTGCACTGGCTCAATCCGATTGGAGCGCCTTAATTACCCATTGTACCACCAGGCGCCATAATTTGGTTATATGGTTACCACCCAGAGTATTAAATGGTTTCCTGGTGAACAAGAAACCATTTGGCTTGTCACTCAGTGTAACGTCACCCATAGGCAGAAGGAAGAGGAAAGAATGAAGGAAAGAAAGATGAGGAAGGATGGAAGAGAGGAAAGGGCAGACGCCCAAAGCATTACTACACTGAGTGATTGGACGATGGGCGCCCCCACCTACCACATACTTAAGTAGATAAATGTACTCAGGGTATACAAGCCTCGTATTACGCACATACGCTCAGAATTGCCAGACACGTACACTCAGAATATTGCAACACACACACACACACACACACACACACACACACACACACACACACAAATACATACACACACACACACAAATACATACACACACACACACACACATACACACATATACACATTTATGCAACAGGTCAACTCTGGAACTGTCTCCCTCTGTCTGTATATCCTGCTTCCGATGATCTCCAGTCTTTCAAACGCAGTGTGTCCAGGCATCTCGATATGATCGAATCTTGAATTTGGCTCTCTCTTGTATTTTGTTTTTCTCTTGGAAGGAACAATAATTGCGGGCTCCTTGCCTTTGGTTCCTTCTTCCTCGCATTAAATATATATATATATATATATATATATATATATATATATATATATATATATATATATATATATATATATATATATATATATATATATACACACAAGTCTGAGATGAACACCCCCCCAACACACACAAACTCAAGGAAACTGACATACCGTCATACATATATAAACATACACGTACACACATACGATTCTGAGATGTATACACACACACACACAAGGAAACTGACATACCGTCATACATATATAAACATACACGTACACACATATACGATTTTGAGATGTACACACACACACACACACACACACACACACACACTCGCTGGTGCAGTGGTAACGTTCTCGTTTGCCAACTTGTGGACGGGAGTTCGCGTCTCGCTCAGGTTGCGGAAAGTTTCACTGATGAAGTGGGTGGTTACTGTCCCCCTTGAGCAAGAACACGGGTGTGTGCGTGTGTGAAGGTTACAGCCTTGCCCTTAGATCGGACTATATGAGCTCTCAGCTCCCTTCCGGGAGGGTAAAAAGCTGACGATCACGACCATCAAGTGATCCTGACCGAGCCGGTGAATTACATACACACACACACACACACACACACACACACACGCTGGCAATAAAACTGATATATTGTCATACATATATATAAACATACACGTACACACATATTCCATCCTGACACACACACACACACACACACACACACATACATAAAGTCGAGGAGTGATCTTGTTATTCGCACGCCACCTTGCAATAAATTGCCTCAGTATGTGCTGTGTTTTTACTGAGCGTTTTGTGTTGACGACGAGTGAGGGAACTATTAAATGTGTATATCTGATTCTTGGATTTTCTTTCTTTCTGGACGTGGACTTAATTAAAAATCGCCTATTGGAATGTCAGTGTGTGTGTGTGTGTGTGTGTGTGTGTGTGTGTGTGTGTGTGTGTGTGTGTGTGTGTGTGTGTGAGTGATACATAGAGAGAGAGAGAGAGAAAAAAAAAAAAAAAAACAGGCTGGAGCTGGGAAAGAGAGCTGGGAATTAAAAGACTGGAAGGAAGCAAAAACCGGCGGAGTATGAAATCAACTGGTATGTTTTTGTAAATATAATTATCTGTCATTAGCTACGGAAGTTCATGAGTGTAACTGTCTACTGAAGAGTGTCAACAAATTAACTGACGCATCTATAAACTTCCGGTAGCATGACTGTCCGTGATCACAGTGACGGGAATTATAGAAACTCTAGATGAAGTAAAATTCATTAATGAGTGAGAAGTTGACTTTGAACGTCCAACCCCTATCATGCAACTCCACACACACTCATCATCGTGGGATCGATTCAAACAGTCACGTCAGATGGAGGAAACAGACTCTCAGAATATGGATACTGTTGCCTACCATTCTGCATACCATTGCTCAGTGCATTGACACGTCGGTGAATCGAATATTTGTGAAAGTCCAAGTACATTTGCTCCCAATATCATTCCAATTCACCCACCTTTCTTCTCAGTCCATTCACCTATCTATGGAATCCTGTCTACACTTGTCTTCCTGTCACACGCCTTTCTTCCCAGCTCACCAAGCTTTCTCCTCAGTCCACTCACCTCTTCTCTTAAATTCACCCACCTTTCCTCCCTACCCACCCACCTTTCTTCCCGGTGCACTCACCTTTCTTCCCAACCCACCAAGCTTTCATCCCAGTCTACCGACCTTTCTTCCACACCCACCCAGCTTTCTTCCCAGTCCACCCACTTTTCTTCCCATGCATTCACCTTTCTTTCCATTCCACCCACCATTCTCCCTAGTCCTATCACTGTTCTTTCCATTCATTCACCTTTTTCCCAATCTACCCATCTTTCTTCCCAGTCCACCCGCATGTCTATCCAGTCCACTTATCTTTCTTCCGAATCCACCCACCTACGACTATCTACCCAGTCCATGCACCTTTCCTCCCAGTCCACCCACCTATCTACCCATTCCACCCACCTTTCCTCCCAGTCCACCTACCTGTCAGCCCAGTTCATTCAGTTTTCTTCCCAATCCATCCACCTATCTACCCAGTCCACTCACTTTTCTTCCTTCCACCCACCTTTCTTCCCAGTTCATCCACCATTCATCCCAGTCGACCCACTTTTCTCCCCTTCACCGACCTTTCTTCCCGTTGTCATATTGTTGAAGGAGCCAGTCGTTGTCGGAGCAGGTGTAGCCTTTGTAGGTGAGGTTGAACGTGAGGAAGGTTGGCTGCTCGTACGGAAGAGGCACAGATCCCGGGGGGAGAGGTGGCCATGGAGGAGGATTGGGGAGGAGAGGAAGGGAAGAAGGGGGAGGGGTTAGATGGTGGAGAAAGGGGGAGAAAGGATGGAGAGAGAGAAGGGGAGGAAGGGGAGGGGTTAGGTGGTGGGGAAATGGGGAGAAAAGGGAAGGAAGAGAGGAGTTGAGGAAAGGGGAAGAGATTAGATGATGAAAAAGGGGAAAGAAGGAGAGAGGATACTGGGGAAGACAAAAGTTGAGGAAAGGAGAGGAAATAGAGGTGAGGTGGGATGGATAAAGGGGTAGGACAGGACTGAGGAAAGGTGAGACACGGGAGGATAGGACTGTGGAACAGATGAGGAGAAGAAGGGGGAGGGGTTTGATATGAGAAAAGAGGAAGAAAGGGGAAGGATAAGACTGAGAAGGGAGGGGAGAGGAAAGTACTCGGGAAGAGCGACGGGGAGGAGGGGGGAGGGATTTGATGCTGGGGAAGGGGGAAGAAAGGGGGAATAGGGAGCGTTTGACAACACAAATCAAAATCACTCATCTTTCTAAATTCCTTTATGGAGGTTATAGAGCTTTCCTTGAATTTTTCTTGTCAATCATGGAACAAAAATAATCACAGTTTTCGAAACCTCAGAACTCTAAATAGTAATGGTAATAGCCTTTAAATTTTTCTCTTGATGAATAGAATTACCTATTCATGTTATTTCCAAGTTACTTATTTTCCCTTCACCAAATTAGTCCAGTCTTACCTTCCCTCACCACTCAACACCCTACCTAACCTCTTCTTACCCTTGCCGTACCAGCCCCTCCCTGCTTTATGACTCCCCCACTCATCCTTGCTACATCATATCACTTCCATACCACTCTATAACCCTACCTAAATACTCCGCACCCTGCCTTATCTCTCCATAACACTGCCTTACCACCCATAGCACTGTCTCACCACCTCATAACACTGCCTCATCACCTCATAACACTGCCTCACCACTCCATAATCCTACCTTACCACTCCTCACCCTGCCTTACCATTCCATAACCATGCCTTACCACTCCCCACCCTTCCTCACCACCTCATAACACTGCCTCACCACTCCATAACCCTGCCTTACCACTCCACGCCCTGCCTCATCACTCCATAACACTGCCTCACCACCCATAGCACTGTCTTACCACACCATAACTCTACCTCACAAATCCATAGCGATGCCTCATCACTCCCCACATTGCCTCACGACTCAGTAACCTGCCCCACCACTTCACAACCCTCCCTCACCACTCTCCACATTGCCAAACCACCCCAAAGCCTTGCCTCGTCACTCCATAATCCTGCCTCACCATTCCCCACACTGCCTCTCCTTCCCATACCTCTGTCTCAACTCTCCATAATCCTGCCTCACCACATTCCTCCTTCTCTCACCAATCCTCAGCTCTGCCTCAAAACTCTCATCCCTCTCTCACGTATCCCCAGCCCTGCCTCATCCCTCCCCACCCTGCCTAACCACTACCCCAGCCATGCCTCTCCACCCCAGCCCTTACTCAACCCTCCCCACCCTGCCTCATCACTCTCTCAATCCTGCCTCACCACCCCGGCCCTGTCTTATCCCTCTCCACCATGCCTCATCACTCCCCCAACCCTTGCTTACCACCCTAGCCCTGCCTCACGATCCTAGCCCAGCCCCATCCCTCCCCACTCTGTCTCACAATCCCAGCCCTGCCTCATTCCTCCCCATCCTGCCTCATCACTGCCCCGACCCTAGTTTATCACCCCAGCCCTACCTCATCCCTCAGCACCCTGCCTCACCACCCCAGCCCTGCCTCACCATCCCAGCCTCGCCTTACCACTACGATAGGTTTCTGGATGTAGTAGGTCCACCCCTCATGCGTCACCAGCCGGGGATCGTCATCGCTAACCGGGGCAGTCTTCATCAGCTGGCAGTCCATCGTCGTTCCTGGCGGTTGTGAAGATCGGTGGTGACAGATGGAGGTTGGTGGAGATAGGTGAAGCAGGTGGTGATAGGTGCGGGCAGGCGGTGATAGGTGGGGGCAGGTGGTTATAGGTGGAGGTTGGTGGTGATAGGTGAGGGCAGTTGGTGATGGAAAGGGGCAGGTGGTGATAGGTGGGTCCAGGCGGTGATAGGTGTCGGCAGGTGGTGATGGGTGGGGTAGGTGGCGATAGGTGGAGGTTGGTGGTGATAGGTGGTGCAGGTGGTGATAGGTGGGGATGGTTGGGGGTAGGCTGTGATAGGTGGGGGCAGGTGGTGATAGGTAGGGGTAGTGATGATAGGTGGGGCCAGGCGGTGATAGACGGGGTTAGGTGGTGATAGGTGGGGCAGGTGGTGATAGGTGGGAGCAGGTGATGGTAAGTGGGGGCAGGTGGTAATAGGTGGGGGCAGGGTGGGGGTAAGTGATGATAGGTGTGAGCAAGCAGTGATAGTTGGGGGCAGGAGGTGATAGGTGGGGGCCTACGATGAAAGGTGTCGTTTTTCATTCTTTTCTTTCCATTGCAGGTGGCTGTAAAATGGGTGACAAGCCCAATGGCTTCCTCTAATCCAGGAGACCCTTTACTTCACTGAGCGGAAGCCATATAACCAAAGAACGGGGTGTAGTGGAGGGGTCCTGCTCATGTCGGCCGTAAGCCATTTAGGACGGAACCTAACCAAACCTAACTTAACTTCAGCAGTGTTACCTTAATGAAGTTTCGCTGTTTAGGATGTTTAGGTCGTTTGGCGATTCCGCCCTTTGCCAGTTTGGACGTTACGGCCGAAACTACCAGAACAGGAGTGGAGCCTACTGCAGTCTATTCCACGAAACTCATTGGCAGAAATAATTCCATGCTGCGTTTCTATATACTTATCACAGCATTTCTTCATGATTAGTATCATATTCTAATGTTATTCTCTTGTTGCAACTCAGCATTCAAGGTTAATACGTGGCAATTATAGGCCGAGATGGAGTAAAAAGAGAATACTAGAAGTCATATCTTTAACGTCTGTCTGTGAATGGGATCAAACCCAGTTAGAATGGCTGGCATCCACACAAGACCTAACCAGTCTCCATTAGGGCAGCGTCAATATGTCAGCTAAAGTGGAGTATCCCAGCCACATATCTGTACCTCTTTCCCAGGACAGATACGAGAATGATGAACTCTGGGACAACCAGGACTGGTCGGGGTTAGGTGTAGTTCCATTACCCTCTCCACCAGTCTGCTCAAAGGCTTTCCTTGGCTGAGTACCATCGCCGGGCAGCAGCAAGAGAAGAGTGTAGAATGGCATCCTCGGGGTGAAGCGAACACTAAGAACAAAGTGAAAATATTGTGCTGTGTTCTAGGTGGCATCAGTGGGTTCGTAGCACGTCTTCTTTAGAGATTTAGTTTTCATTTTTCACTTCACCATTCTCTGATATGGTAATAATGTAGTTTTAATGTCAACACAGATTGCAATTGTAATAGAAAAGGATGCTGGGTCATAATGTTCAGAATTATTCGCTGAAGAAAAGGTTTTACGATTTCTCCAAAGCCACTTACTAAACGACCCATGTTGGGAAATTTGCACAACTTATTGGTGTATTATTAGAGGAATTTTTCGTGGGAGGAATGGGCATTATTGATTAATCCTTTAACTGATAGGATTTTCTCTACTGAACAAAGCAGTGTAATGACAGTCCAAATAATACCCATAGGTGTACCATTGGCTGGTCAAGGGTTAATCGAGATAGTTTGCAAAGTCTTTGATTGCTGGAATTTTTCTCATTTAAACAAACTCGTACGGCGTTGGCATAATTAAATACCAGGGTGAACCAACTGCAGGAAAAGGGTTAAGGACAGAAATAGCTGGAGATCTCTTTGTCAGTGCCACCCTTCCGTGGATGCAGCGTCACTGAGTAGACAGACACATATAAAATCACCTTTAATTGATGCTCTCGCTAGTACTTCTCCTGCTGCCAATGCTTCACCGCCAGGTTCCACGGCGAGGAGTATGAATGTGATCAAAACCCCCCCTCAAGAAGATGCCGTTTATGGACCAAACTCAAAATTATGTAAGCTAGTGGGCCCACAGGGATTGCATGATTCATGCTCAGTTTCAGTACAAACTTTTGTCAGGTTTCGGAGTTTTGTAACATAAAAACATACATTAATCACAGATGGATACAAAAACTGATCATAGTACTGGTATGGCAGACAAGCGCCTTTGCGAACACACTTACCCTGCCAAAGACGTCGTGCTTTCATCGCCACATTCTGCCATCACAGAAATACACGTGACAAAAACGCTCCCTCAGAGGACATCATACTAGTCTACTTACAATATCAGCTTGTTCATGCACGCCGACAAATTCATCTACAGTACGTTAAGTCTCGAATGAGATTTCAAAACTATACCTACTCAGCCACCCACATTTCGCTAACGAAGGAATCGCACGAGAACAAAAGTGGCCAGAGTATCTCCTTAGAGGATATAAATTTATGCCACTAATTTCATCCAGAATAAATGCTCTCAACTCTCTAACTCGAATTCTTCCCGCTCCTTCTGGCACCTTGCCAAAATCTTTCTAACAACTTTACCTCATCATCCTTATCTCCTCTTTTCTATTCTGATGGTTCTGTAGCTATTTCTTCTACTGATAAAGCAGATCTCTTTGCTCAGACTCTCTCCTCCAACTCCACCTTAGACAATTCCGGTGCTGTTCCTCCATGGCTTCCCCCCTCTGACTTCCTCGTGGCTGATACTAACATTTATTCAGCTGATGTATTTTCTGCCATCACAGGCCTCAATACTAACAAGGCATATGGTCCTGATGGGGTCCCTCCTGTTGTCCTCAAGAACTGTGCTTCTGGGCTTACAGCCTGCCTAGGTAAACTCTTTCACCTGTGCTTTATCAACTTGTACCTTTCCTTCTTGCTGGAAGTTTGCTGTCATTCAGCCAGTCCCAAAGAAGGGTGAGCATTCCCAACCCTCTAACAATCGTTCAATTGCTTTACCATCCTGTACCTCAAAAGTTTTCGAGTCAATTCTTAACAGAAAATTTTTAAGGATCTTTCCTATCACAACCTTCTTTCTGATCGTCAGTACGGGTTTCGTCAGGGTCGCTCCACTGGCGATCTTCTAACCTACCTTTCGCTCTCCTGGTCATCCTCCTTTCGGGATTTGGCGAAAGCTTTGCCATTGCTCTTGACATCTCAAAAGGTTTCGATCGAGTTTGGCATAAATATTTAATTTCCAAACTGCCCTCTTACGGTTTCTATCCTTTTATCTGTGCCTTCATATATAGCTTCCTTTCTGGTCGTTCTATAGCCGCTGTTGTAGAAGGCCATCATTCTTCTCCTAGATCTATCAACAGTGCTGTTCCTCTGGGCTCCGTCCTATCACCAACTCTCTTCCTTTTATTCATCAAAGACCTTCTAAGCTGTACTTCTAACCCTATCCACTTCTACGCTGATGATTCCACCCTTCACCTTTCCATTCGGTTCCTGCAACGTCCACCCCAGCAGTTACTTCAACGGACAAGGGATGAGGCTATGGCACACCTAATGTCTGACATGGCTCATATCTCTGACTGGGTTAAAAATAATCATGTTATTCTTAATGCATGAAAGACCCAGTTCTTATACCTATCAACCCGACAAAATCTTCCACAGGTGTACCCTCTAATGTTTAATGTTATTCAGCTTAACCCTGCATCATCCTTGAACATGCTTGGGGTTTGATTCACTCTGGACTTATCTTGGAAAGATCATATTACATCTCTTGTAAAATCTGCTTCCAAGAAATTAGGTGTGCTAAGCCGACTCCGTTCCTTCTTTACCCCTGCACAGTTGTTGACTTTATACACGGGTTTACTCGCCCGTGAATGGAGTTCAACTCTCATGTGTGGGGAGGCTCCCCACATACAGCTCTTCTCAACAGGGTGGAGGCAAAGGCTTTTAGTTTCATCAACTCTTCTCCTCTTATTGACTCCCTTCAACCTCTGTCTCTTCTCCGCACTGTTGCATCTATATCTTTTTTCTATCGTTACTTCAATGGTCACTGCTCCTCTGACCTGTCTGCTTGCATTCCTCCACCTCTATGACGGGCGCGTGGCACCCGTCTAGCTGCAAACTCTCATCCCTTTTCTGTCCAACTCTCTAATCCAAGAGTTAACCGTTACTCCAAGTCCTTCATTTATGCAACAGGTCAACTCTGGAACTGTCTCCCTCTGTCTGTATTTCCTGCTAGCCATGATCTCCAGTCTTTCAAGCGAAGTGTGTCCAGGCATCTCGAAATGAACGGATCTAGAATTTGGCTGTCACTTGTATCTTGTTTTTCTCTTGGAAGGAACAGTTTGCGGGCTCGTGGCCTTTGGTTCCTTCTTCGTAGCATAAAAAAAGTAATACCATTCAGGGATGACTGAGGTTGGTCGCTCATCTTAAATGTCAGGACCAACTTGCCTAGCCCCGGGCTCCTACGCTCCTGATGGGGCAACGTAGGCTTGGATGATAAATATATATATATATATATATATATATATATATATATATATATATATATATATATATATATATATATATATATATATAATCTTGAAATATATGGTTGGAAAAAATTACGTCTTCGTGCTAAAGTATGAAATACAAAGAAGCAAATAAAATATCCGAAACTCCAATGGGTAGCCAGTGCCATATTACCCTCTCCGAGGTGTTTGGTCCCAAAGCTAGGCTGCCGTAGTTCAGTACATTGAAAGGTGGATGTTTATGTTACTCCCCTTGATGAAGCTGCCTAACAAAAAATAAATAAATAAATAAAATAAAAAATCCTTTCATTTCTTAGGAATGAAAACTATGGAAGACAATCCCTGACTGGTACGTTCTAACCTCTTGACCACCTAACGCCAGGTTAGGCTTAATCTAAACTGATAATATTTCGTTATCAGATTCTCTACTGATTGTAGCTCTTCAGTGTGTTACTGCATTAAATCGATTGTGTGATGGGTTTTATGAATTGTGTGTGTGCGTGTGTGTGCGTGTGTGTGTGCGCGCACGCCAATATTCTATGAATGCATGGCTGGTGATGTTGAATGTTTGTAAGGACGGTATAATTGATTATTTACCCGTGCCAATATTCATTCCTCAGTCGCTGACCCTTTCAGTTTACGCCGGACGTTGACTGAACACACACACCACAAAGCCAGTCAGGAGACAGGACGTGTGTGCTGGGCATTTCCCAGGTCCTGTCCTCCCCACTAACTCTTTTTTAATCAGTCCATACACCACTGATCGGGCTAATGTATGGCCCGGCCTGCACTATACTGTATGTGCAGGGAATCTTTCAACGAATGAACGAACGTTGACTGAAGACTCACCTGCGATTTTTTTACCAGCGGACTCTACTGTTTTCACCCAGTTTATATTCTTATAAAAGTTATCAGTGGTTATACCACTCTTTCGTTCTTTACTGTCTTTGACTAGGATTTTTTCTTTTTATCAACAATTTCTTTTCGCATAATCTGTACGTTATTCTTGTGTCATTTTTTGTGATTATATATTGTTACATAGCCTATGATTTCATCATCCTTTGTGTAATTTTAACGCACAGTATGCTGCATGTTTGATCACGAGCGTGTTCTGCCTCAGTCCCCCCTTTTACCGTTATAGTAGAGTAAGTCGTCCTTTCTGTTGTTCAGAGCAGGATTGTCAGCTCTTTGTCCCCTATGGCTTCATTTGCGCGTCCTTCTTACAAGTTGTATCAAGCTCTGCCGGCCCCTATATAATGAGCTCAGTCTCTGCATTATTGCCACTTAGATCTACTCCTCATTTTGTTCACATCTCTGTCCTCCCCTGTACAGTTATTATTGTGAGTGCTCAGGAAGTCTCCAACCATCTAGCAGCTGTGTAATTTGAGTATAACTGTTATTGCATTTTTCCTTGTACTGTGTAGCGTAAGGTGTTAATTTGTGGGCCTAGTGAGGTTTTTGTAATTCATGTAAGGTTGTTTCTCTCAGTCATTTTTGATAATATTTTGTATCTGTAATAATTTATCTTGCATTAACTGAGCATTACCCAGTGTATTTTCATTTTATCAGGGCTGACTTAGATATATTTACTCTTACTAATTTCGTGTTAATAGAGGCTATTGCAGTTAACCATATATTTAACCTGTTTTTTGCCATTACATTATCCTTATGAGTCCTAAATGTTTAGTTGTTAGTTTGTGCATTAAACTTTAACTTGTAATTTTACCTAACTCCTTTGTTTTGAACCTGGAACTTTACGGGACAGTAGTGATTTTTAGTATTCTCACTTAAAGTGTACATTATCTTTCTCTGTTCCGTAACATAAATTTGGCGACCTCTTGTCAGGATAGTCAGGATATTATCATAAGGATATTGCTTGATATTTTGTGACTGTGATTTATTCATGATGTCTACTATTACTACACTTGATGAAGCCAAAGATTTTTTGTCAAATGTGCAAACAGTGTTGGATGTAGAAAACAGAACAAAGAATGAACTTAAGATTGTTGCTCAACAATTGGGAATTGCTGTTCGCTCTCATCATTCTAAAGATCAAATTGTTGACATGATTAATGAAAGCTTGTTTAATGTAACTCCTCCAAATGAGCAAACGCAGATTGAATTAGCTAAGTTACAGCAAGCCCTGCAGGAGGCTCAAGCTAAGGACGCGGAGTCTCGTGCTAAGGAGGCTGAATTTCAGGCCCGTTCTAAGGAGGCTGAGGCACAAGTTGAAATTGCTAGGATTAAGGCAGACCATGAGTATCGCATGAAACAAGGTGGAACTGGATCATCTAGCTCTGATGATTTTGATGTGGCTAAAAATGTTAAACTTGTCCCTCCTTTAAATGAATCTGATTTAACAAAGTATTTTCAGTTGTTTGAGAGGGTAGCTACAGGTTTTAATTGGTCCAAAAAGGTATTGCCCAGTACTCCTTCAAACTGTTCTCACCGGTAAAGCTCAAGTAACTTATGCATCTTTGCCTCAGGATCAATGTGATAATTATGATGTAGTTAAGAGCTTGATTCTTAAGGCCTATGAGCTTGTTCCTGAAGCCTATAGAGTAAAATTTAGGACAACTTATAAGCAAGATAAGCAATCCCATGTTGAGTATGCAAAAATCAAAGAAGATCTGTTAGAGCAGTGGTTAAATTCTAAGAATGTGGATTCTGATTTTGGTAAATTTAAGCAGATGAATTTGCTGGAGGACTTCAAATGGTGTATTAGTAAAGATGTAAGCCTATATCTTGATGAGAAAAGAATAGATAATTTGTCTGATGCAGCAGTTTTAGCTGATGAATATGTTCTCACTCACAAGAGATATTCTAAAGAAAAAGGGAAAGCTGAGAGTAAGTACGTTGCCTCTACTCAGAGTACAAGTAACAGGAAAGAGAATAAAGATGATGTTTCTCAGGAAGTAAATACCAGCTTCACCTCTAGATTTCAGAAAAGTAAATGTACTTATTGTAGTAAGCTTGGTCATACTACGGAGAGATGTTTCAGGAGACAGCGTGATGTGAACAAAAAGGAGTCTTTAAATATTCAGTCAATTGGTCTAGTGTCCACCCTTGAGAGTTCCCATAATTCTTTAACTGAGTTAACTGAACCTGCTTTGAGGGGTAACTTAAATTCTCGTGATGGAGCTCCTCTTTTGAGCAGTAACGTGGGTGACACTCTCAAGAGTTCATGTGCTAATTTCCTGTCTGATGGTTTTGTCAGTCCTCTGGACAATAATGACAGGAAATCAGTTAAAATATATCGTGATAGAGGTGCTTGCCAATCCCTTATGCTGACCAGTGTTCTAGGCTCTCATGTTAATTCCTCTGATGAAACTGTAATCTTACAAGGTGTAGGGAATAATTACTTCTCTGTCCCTCTGTGCAGAGTGAATTTAGAGTCTGGTTTTGCTAATGGTTCCGTTATAGTTGGGTTGGTTGAGACACTCCCAATGTCAGGTGTAACTTTCTTACTTGGAAATGATATTGGTGGAAGTCAAGTGTGTCCAGCTCCTCAGTTGTCTAGTGAGCCAGTGGCTGCGTCCCAGGATTGTGATGTCCCTGATGTGTTCCCTGCATGTAGAGAGGTGTATGGTATGTAGGAGGACTACTGGGCCTTGAGAGCAGGCTGTGGAGCCTATGCCCAGAGTCGGACACATAAAAAAAAAAAAAAAAATGTGCTGTCACTAGGGCTAAGTCTAAAGTTACTGGTGATTTAGAGGATAATGATGATGATGATGTTATCCTAGCTGACACTTTTCTTGCTAATTTGGACCACTCACCGGATGAGGCAGTACCCCGTAGTGTTGATAATTTGTCTCGTCAAGAGTTGGTTGAGTTGCAGGTTGCTGACCCTGAGTTGAAAGGTCTAGCTAACTCTGCTTGCAGTGAGGAAGAGTCAGCTGGTGCTTCTACTTATTATATAAAGTCAGGAGTACTTATGAGGAAGTGGAGACCCCCAACAGCATCAGCCGACTGTGAATGGGAGGTTGTACATCAAGTTGTCATCCCTCGTGTTTGTAGGCAGGATATCATTAGAGTGGCTCATGATTCCAGTTTGGCAGGACACCTTGGAGTGAGGAAGACTGTGGCACGCATTTTGAAACTCTTCTACTGGCCAGGTATCTTCAGGGATGTTTCCTGGTATTGTAAGTCTTGTCACACCTGTCAAGTTGTGGGGAAGTGTAATCAGACCAAAAAGGTTGCACCTCTAGTTCCCATTCCTCCTTTTGAGGCGCCATTCACCCGTGTGTTGGTGGATATTGTGGGCCCTCTTCCTAAGACTTCTTCAGGATTTTCTTATGTGTTGACCCTGATTGATATGGCTGCTCGTTATCCTGAAGCCATTCCACTTAGAAATATCTCAGCAAAGAACGTGGTTAAGGAAATGCTAGGGTTCTTCACAAAGTTTGGTCTGCCCAAGAAGGTACAGTCAGACCGGGAAGTAATTTCATGTCAAACGTTTTCAAGAAGTCTCTGAAAGAGTTGGGCATCACCCAGATCACGTCTTCAGCTTACCATCCCCAGACCCAAGGAGCATTGGAGAGATATCATCAAACACTCAAATCGATGCTCAAGAAATACTGTTTGGAACATCAGAAACACTGGGATAAAGGTCTTCCATTCGTTGTGTTTGCCGCAAGAGAATCTCCAAATGAATCACTGGGCTTCTCACCTTTTGAACTACTGTTTGGCCATGAAGTAAGAGTACCCCTTAAGCTACTCAAGGAATGCTGGCTGTCGGAGGAAGATGACGTCAACCTGCTGGAGTATGTGATGAAGTTCAAAGAACGGCTGTCCACTGCTTTACAGCTGGCAAGAGAAAATTTAGGAGCTGCTCAGAAGAAGATGAAGACTTGGTATGATAAGAAGTCCAGGTTACTCCACTTTCAGCCAGGAGATCAGGTTTTGATTCTGCTACCAGTTCATGGGCAACCTCTTCAAGCCAAGTTTAGTGGTCCTTATTTCGTGGAGAAGAAACTCAGTGATGTCAACTATGTCATCGCCACACCAGATCGTAGAAAGAACAAGCAACTATGTCACATCAACATGCTAAAGTTATATCACAGGCGGGACGAAAATAATCCAGTCTGCACTGTAGCTGTTCCACCCGAGTCTGCAAGTGAAGCTCTCCCATGCAGTATGAGCCTGAGTGATAGTTTGGGGAAGAATCCTGATATCATGAATGATCTCCAGACTAAGCTTTCTCATCTACCTCCCGAGGAAAGGCAGGAGTTTTCGGCATTACTGCAGGAGTACCCGCAAGTGTTCCGTGCCACTCCAGGAAGAGCTACTGTGTTGATGCACGATGTCGATGTTGGAGACGCAAAGCCAATTAAATTGCCTCCTTACCGTGTGAACCCAGTGAAAGTTCCTCTCATCCAGAAGGAGCTTGGCTACCTGTTGGACCACAAGATGATTGAGCCCTGCCAGAGCGAGTGGAGTTCTCCTGTCACTCTGGTCCCTAAGCCAGGGGGGTCACAGCGGCTTTGCATTGACTACAGACGTGTTAATCAGATAACCAAAACAGACACTTACCCTCTCCCTCGTGTGGAAGATTGCATAGACAAGATCGGAAAGGCTAGGTACATAAGTAAGTTTGATTTGTTAAAGGGATACTGGCAAGTACCTATGACTGAACGTGCTAGGGAGATCTCATGTTTTGTAACACTAGGAAAGACTTTTGCATGTTCTGTAATGCCATATGGTATGAAGAATGCACCAGCCACATTTCAGAAGCTCATGAATGTTGTAACAGAGGGTTTGGCAGGGTGTGTTGTTTATATTGATGATGTATTAATCTTCAGTGACAACTGGAAAGATCACCTATGCCATGTCAGTAAATTTCTTGAGCGTTTGGTTCAGGCTAATCTTGTAGCTAATTTGTCAAAGTGTGAGTTTGGTCAAGCTAAAGTTCAGTACCTTGGGTACGTAATTGGTGATGGACATGTTGCACCACCAGCAGCTAAGGTTCAGGTTATAAGTGATCTTCCCAGACCTAAAAGTAGGAAAGAGCTACAAAGATTTTTGGGAATGGTAGGTTATTACAGGAGATTTGTTCTTAACTTTTCAATTCTTGTATCACCACTTACAGATCTACTGAAAAAGGGAGTTAAATTTGTCTGGACCGATAACTGTGAATCCTCTTTCAACAAACTTAAAGCTATCCTATTAAGTCAGACAGTGCTTGCTACTCCAAATTTTGCTAAGCCTTTTAAGATGGCTGTTGACGCAAGTGATACAGGAGCTAGGGCTGTTTTGCTGCAAGAGGATGATCAGGGTATTGAACATCCTGTATCTTATTACAGTAAGAAGTTCACTCCACCTCAAAAGAACTACTCAACTATTGAGAAAGAGCTTTTGGCCTTGATTTTGGGTTTACAGCATTTTTCATTTTATTTGTGTTCTGGTTTTGACCCCATAGTCATTTATACCGATCACAACCCACTGAAATTCCTTAGTAAGTTTAAAGATAAAAATCAGAGATTGACAAGATGGAGTATTCAGGAGTATTCATTAGACATACAACATGTCAACGGGAAAGAAAATGTTATTGCAGATTGCTTATCTAGACTTTAGACAGATTGTTTTAGAGTAATAAGAAATTTCCTTTGTAAATTTCTTTTTTCTTTGTGGGGAGGTGTTACATAGCCTATGATTTCATCATCCGTTGTGTAATTTTAACGCACAGTATGCTGCATGTTTGATCACGAGCGTGTTCTGCCTCAGTCCCCCCTTTTACCGTTATAGTAGAGGAAGTCGTCCTTTCTGTTGTTCAGAGTAGGATTGTCAGCTCTTTGTCCCCTATGGCTTCATTTGCGCGTCCTTCTTACAAGCTGTATCAAGCTCTGCCGGCCCCTATATAATGAGCTCAGTCTCTGCATTATTGCCACTTAGATCTACTCCTCATTTTGTTCACATCTCTGTCCTCCCCTGTACAGTTATTATTGTGAGTGCTCAGGAAGTCTCCAACCATCTAGCAGCTGTGTAATTTGAGTATAACTGTTATTGCATTTTTCCTTGTACTGTGTAGCGTAAGGTGTTGGTTCTTGGGCCTAGTGAGGTTTTTGTAATTCATGTAAAGTTCTTTTTGTCAGTCATTTTTGATAATATTTTGTATCTGTAATAATTTATCTTGCATTAACTGAGCATTACCCAGTGTATTTTCATTTTATCAGGGCTGACTTAGATATATTTACTCTTGCTAATTTCGTGTTAATAGAGGCTATTGCAGTTAACCATATATTTAACCTGTTTTTTGCCATTACGTTATCCTTATGAGTCCTGAATGTTTAGTTGTTAGTTTGTGCATTAAACTTTAACTTGTAATTTTACCTAACTCTTTTATTTTGAACCTGGACCTTTACGGGACAGTAGTAATTTTCAGTATTCTCACTTAAAGTGTACATTATCTTTCTCTGTTCCGTAACAATATATATATATATATATATATATATATATATATATATATATATATATATATATATATATATATATATATATATATTACATCACTAGCTTATTTTTCTGGTTTTTAAATCATTTTGCTTTTCTGTCACCATTCTCAATCGTCTTTCACTTTCAAGTTCTTTCTCCGTAATTTTTATAATCCGTCACCGTTTTTCTTACGCCGTTTTCTTATTTCTTTTGGACTTCCTTGTTCTCATAAATTCTTGGTTTGACATTTATCAGCTTCTTTTTTTCAATTTTTTGCGAATATTCTTGTACAATTATCTTCTTTCCGTTAGATTTCCTTTTGCCCTTTCCACCCTCCACGATGCCCCACTTCCCCTTACTCCTTATCTTATTTTTTCGTCATCTTCCTCCCGCCAGCCTCTCTGATCAACGAACTAATCTGGCAAGCAAAGGGTGAGTGATCATGAAGGTGTCAAGAGTCTTTTCACTTTAACTCACGATCTGAAATTGTCCGCTTTCACCTTGAATACTGAGTTATAGCAATGGATCAACACTAGAATATGTTGCTAGCAACAAAGAAGTGCTACGAACTGGATGTAGAGCCGTAGTACAGATTTGTCTTATTTTACAATCTAGCTACGGAATTAGCTGTAAATGGACATTCCCCCCCCCCCACCAAATTAGCGTGAGTGAACTATACCCTGTAGTCGGATGATGTACTAGTATTTTTTTTCTTTTTCTTTTTTTTAAATCTGATTATTTTATTCATCTCGGGATAAGTATTTTTTTTTTTTTTATCTGATGATTTTATTCATCTCAGGATAAGCATTTCTAATATTTGGAGTCAGACACAGCCGTCATCATCTCTTTCACCAGAGAGGAGTTTGCATTCGTAATATAATCGTGTAGACGCAGAAAAAAAGACGTCATTAAACTGAAGAGATGTAGCATACATACTCGTATAGAAACATCAAATCAAGGTATGTACAGTTACGACCAGTAGTTCATTTACGCCATTTCGAGATCTTTATCAAAATAAGATGATATACATACCTGCCCGTACTTGTAGGCCCATCTGCATGAATTCCTAAAGACACCACTGCAGGGCCGGACTTTCTCTTCAGTGACAGAATATATAACAGTAAAGTGCGCCTTTTGAGCGTGTAATGCTGTATTTTTAAGGTGAATTCTCGTCGTAAAAACACTAGCTACTGAAGCGGGGTCCTCTTTCTAGACCGGAAGTAAAGCACTAACAAGGGAACAGGACATAAAAACCAAGCAGTATACCTTAACACATCTATTACCTAGATCCTACTCGTAACAATACACATAGAATGATATTTAAGATACAGGGACACAGAGATACAGAGTTAACACTTGGCTTCACAGAGTAATCGTACACACTACAATAATCACACAGGGAGATTGTGAGTGTTCTTTAATAGGGTTCCTATGTCACTTGGAGGTAATATATAAATGGGATAGTTCACTTCAAGAATATACAAGGTTGGGAGTCTGGTTTGGGGATATTACTATAAAAGAGGTAGGGTGCGGATAGCGACACTCGACACTGTCACCTTCTCACGGAGACACGTACACTTAGCATTTGACTCGCCCGCGCCCTTACCTCGAAATTCACAGAAAACTCCCTGGTTCCTTAATATGGGGAGGGACTAGGATAATTCACAAAGTTCACTTTCTGCCCTGGTAGCACTTAGTTCTGATGGGCCACTGTTTACTATGGTTTCTTGCAGAGTCACTGTCACTGTTTTCTCTGTTTCCTGGGTATAGTCACTGTTAGTTATACTCGAAGTTAGAGTACAGGGAGGTTCTCCCGTCTGGGGGCCTCAACCTGAGAGGTGGCCTTCTTCTTAGGGCCGCGCCAGTGGGGTGCAGGGAGGCCCTTTGGTCTGGGGGCCTCGACCTGATAGGTGGCCCTCAGGACTGGGGCCGAACAGCCAGAGCAATCGGGTCTGCTTCTTCCGACTCCGGGGAGTGAGGGAGCCCGAATCACCTTCGTTGTGGGTTGTGGAGTCTAGCCTGGGCGTCCTGGGGCTGCGGGCACCAAGAGGGAGAGGCGCCGTCAGGGCTGGACTGCGGCAGCGTCTCCTACGGGGCTCCGACAGGAACAAGGAACTCCCGGGTGTGGGCGGTAAGCCCGATATCGGGCCTTGCCACCACTCTAGTGTCTCCTCCGGGGCTATATCCCCGGATGGTGACGAAGGGAAAGAGGCTGGAGGAGGACTCACGTTTCCGTGGTCTCTCGGGTGTGTCTGGAGGCCGGAGCCGGGGGTCTCTTTCCCCTGTCACACACTTTGGCTGTAGCCGTGAACTTGCCCGGCGTACTGGGGACACCTATAGGGTGATCGGGGTCGCCCTTTCGCCGCGGCTTGGGACTGCCGGCGTGGTGTTGCTCCCGTAGTAGGAGACAAGCCGGAGGGAGGGGCGCAGAGGCCACACTCTCTCCAATACGGATTGAATCTACCTTCAGGGAATTCTCTACCCTGGTACGTGCCCCGGCCAAAGCCGAGTGTCTACCCGTACGAAAGACAACTACCGGGCGAACGGGGTCGCCCACACGCTGCAGCTTGGGACCGTCCACGGGGTGTTGCTTCCGTAATAGGGAAGTGCTACACGTACGGTAGCAGGGGCTCTTTACCCTGATCCGTATTCTGGCCGTAGCCGAGAGCCGATTGCCTCCAACAGGAACATCTGCCGGGCAACCGGGGTCGCCCTCACGCTGCGGCTTGGGACCGTCCACAGGATGTTGCTCCTGAAGGGGAGAACAGCAGGAGAGGGATGCACTGGGGCAATTCTCTCTCCCTGGTGTGTTAAGGCTGGGGCCTGGGGTCGCCTTCCCCTTTACACACTCTATTAGGCCATAGCCTAGGGTTGTCTTTCCCTTTTTACTTCTTATTAGGCCGTAGCCTTGGGCCTCTTGCCCTTGGGCCTCCTGCCCTAGAGGGTGTAACAAAGCCGTCAATACGGTGTTACCTGGGACTGAATTTATTTCAGTCCCACCCCTATTCTGTCGATCACTTCTCCGCCCGCACAGTAGTTCACTTCCCCTGATCACCTGGGGTTGGGGCACTTGCGGGGAATAGGGACCCAGGGCCGTGATGCCCTGATGACCCTCTTGCCCGGGGTCACTGAACTCACCGATGTGTCCTCCTGGGGTGGTGGTGGGGTGGCGGCTCGGTGGTGGTGTGGGGGGTGGTGAGGTGGGAGGTCCTGCGGCGGGCACAGCGGGCATTTTAGAGCGCGTAAGAGTGAGCGAGCTTTTCTACCAAAGCCTGTCATCATAATTTCATCTTCATGTAAACTTTCAACATTTCTGGTGAGTTAGTTGAACAATAACAGAACAATAATTGAGCTGATATATTTACACTCACTTTTTTTTCTCTCTCTCTCCACACACACACACACACACACACACACACACACACACACATACACACATACACACACACACACTTGCACGTTGAGTGTTCAGTCAACATATGAAAGTGAAAAACAACTCGTACCTTGCATGTGTCACTTTCACAGTGCTTTAACCCACCCCGTACCAACTAATTTATTACAAAACCCATCTCCAAAACCTGACAAATTTTCGATTCTTTTTTTTTTGCTCAAACCTCCGCTTTTTATGAGAAACATCGAAAATTCATAGAGAAATCGCTCACCCGAGGTTTTAAATGCTGCAACAGGTAACAATACCCTCACTTGGCTCGGTTTTCAATGGGGTCTGGCTCCAGAGAAAACGTGTTCTATGGGAGGGGTAACTATTCCAAACCACTTATAATTGGTATTTATTTTTTTATTTGGTACTAATTTATATGTAGTACAAGAGTATACTGGTTTTCATGCAGTAATATAGGCGATATAAGTGTTGTTTCACTCACAAAACACATCAGCAGACCGCGCCTTTTTGGGGACATTATCTGATCATCATTTCTGACTTTCTTCCTCTAATGCTAAAACTTTGTCCTCCACATTGTCATCGACTGAGGAATCACTCTGGCCTTGAATTTCGTTCCGTGGTGAGACATGTCTTTACTGGCCAGGACACTTGTAACAGGTGAGTTGCCAAGACAATGGCGTGCGGGGGTGGGAGAGGTCACGCGGGGTAAGGTATTTCCCTGCCTGGCCTCAGGAAAAGAAAGGTGTCCCTTGTATACGTTCCAAAAATCACGTGCAAAATTTGAAAAATGTGCAAACGACAGACCTTGAAATGGCAAAACGTTCATTGTACGCTGTAGGGACTGAGCGTGAAGAAAAGTTGCAATGTACATCGTACGTTGTGGGAACGGGGCCGGTTAAATCGATTTCTTAGTGCAGCATGTCAATTGAAGCCCTCAGTACATTCCCTTGGAATACTGGGATTCTAGGGGGTTTCTTTGATCTCATTAGCAAATATTTAGCTAAAAATAAAATTTATTGAATGTAATTCTTACCTGCTGAAAGAATCTTTTCTCTATCTCACACAGTAGAAAAGTTATTAGCCTCTGAAAACCATAGCGGTTGGGCTGTTTTGTGTCGGCTGGCCTGGTCCGTGTTGGGTCGCTCACTTGTCAGCTGAATGTAGACAATGCTTCACTACGCTTGCTCTCTTCGCTCAATGCACTTTCTTGCTTGTAACAACAGGTGTAAGAGATTCTGGTGAAAGTAGTGCATGTGAAAGTGGATTTATGTTTGTTAGTCAAATATCTGTGACCATATAAAAAAGCCATCAAATTCAGAGTTTATAGTATCCTACTGACCTTGAGTTTGTGTGCACAATACAGTAGCTGAAAGAAGTATCTGACAGGGTGAGTTCCATAGAAATTATACGTTCGGCTCGTGATATCCTGGGAGGGACACAGTGATCTTACAAGAGATCCGAGTGCTACTTTACTCGTAAAGCTATTCGTCATTTAAAAGTTATAATTATGACAGAAAATGTCACTATACGGAACAACGTGTATCCTGTTTGCAAGTGAAAGAACTCTCACATCCTTATATCTGTCGTACGCGGTTTTGTATTTTTTTTTTCCCAGACATATTTTTAAGTTACTCTACATCTGTCAAAAAAAAAAAAAAAATGAAAGAAAATGGAAGTAAGAAAGAAAAGGCAACAAATATTATCAAAATTGTGCTAATACGATCGTTAAGGGTTTCATTGCTGATATTTCGAGTTTGCTCCGAACTGGTGTCCTTTTAGCGGGTTGTTTAGACCACGTTAATGTTTCTGTTGCAGGGTGCCTAGAGTTTTGCAAACAGACGTCGGACTTCACTTACCAGTGTGCAGGCTAGAGAGAGAGAGAGAGAGAGAGAGAGTAATAATAATAATCATAATAATAATAATAATAATAATAATCTATCTATCTATCTATCTATAGCCCGACGCCCTAATCCCGCAAAGGGTGACCTCAGACAAAACGTCTCCAAGTCGCTGTCACCCACCATTTGACTACCCTCCCCCCAACTCACCCCCCCCTCCCTCATATACCTCTCTACTCCATCCCTCCACCTTATCCTCGGTTTACCCCTCCCTCTCCCTCCCTCCACATCACCTACATACACCCTCTTAGTCAGTCTTTCATTCTCCATTCTCTTTTCATGTCCAAACCACCTCAGTGTATTTCTCCTAATCTTCTCAACCACATCCACATCCACCCCACAACGTTCCTTCACTTCTTCATTCGTCAACCTGTCCCTCCACGTCACTCCACATGCTCCACTCAAGTAACTCATTTCCACAGCTCTCACTCTTGACTTGTTCCCCTCTTGCAAGGTCCACGCCTCGCTTCCATACGTCAGGGTAGGGATCACAATACTATCATGCAGTGACTTCTTAACTTCCATACTCACCTCCTTATTTCTCATCACTGCTTTCAGTGTACCAACAACCTTCCTTCCCTGCTGTACCCTTTCACGCACTTTATCCTCCAAAGTTCCATCCATACTCATCACAGTACCCAAGTACTTGAATGCACTCACATTCTCAATATCCTCACCATCCAACCTCACTGCACACTCTGTGACTTCATTCCTCTCAAACACCATAACTATACTTTTTTTGACATTAACTTTCAGATTCCTCCTCCTACACACTGTCCCAAATTCATTCACCAAACCTTGCAACTCCCATTCATCTTCACTCAACAATACTGTATCATCAGCAAAGAGCAACACGGGAATCTTCCAAATCTCACCCTCATTCATTAGAGCCACCCCCACATCCACTGCCCTACCTTGCACCTCCTTTACAACCCCATCTATGTATATATTAAACAGCCATGGAGACATCACACAACCCTGTTTCAATCCCATATTGAGATCAAAGAACTCACTCAGCTCACCATGCACTCGCACCGTAGCCCTAGCTCCCTCGTATATACTCTTCACAGCACTCAATTTCCCCTCCACTCCATATATTCTCAATACCTTCCACATACCATTGCTATCTACTCTGTCATAAGCTTTCTCCAAGTCCATGAAGGCAGCATACACTTTCCTTCCCTTCTTTAGATACTTCTCCACTAAACATCTTAGAACAAATATCTGATCTACACACCCTTTTCCCTTCCTAAATCCCCCTTGTTCTTCTCCAACTAGCTCTTCTGTCATATGCCTAATGCTAACAATAAGTATTCTACCATATATTTTACCAGTCACACTAAGAAGGCAAGTACCCCTATGGTTACCACATACTTCTCTCTCCCCTATTCCTTTGTAAAAAGGAACAATTATACCTGATTTCCAGTCCTCTGGAACCCTTCCCTCTTCCCAAGCCAATCTACACAACTTCCATATCCACTCCACAACAATCTCACCCCCATACCTAAGCATTTCGCCACACACTCCATCAATTCCTGGGGCCTTTCCCAACTTAATCTTCATCGCTTCCACTACTTCCGCCCTACTGATCTCTTCCTCCCTCCTCTCATCTCTGCTCCCAGCCATTCCCCAACCACTTATACTCGCACTGCTTTCACTCTGTACATTTAACAAATCCTCAAAGTGCTCTTTCCATCTCCTAAATTTCTCTCTCTTCTCCACCAACAATCTATTATTTCTATAATAATAATAATAATAATAATAATAACGATAAATTTATTTCCATTAAAATACGGTCATTCAGTTTACATATCATAAAATAGTAATACATTGTTCATTTACCTGCATATGCATCCACACGTGCCTCACTGTATGTACAGTATCCAGCAAAAGTCAAGCGACCGGCTCGACGAGCAGGTTGGTATAATTATGTGGCACCGCCGCACCCCCAGTTTCACCCCCCTCCTCCCTCGTTCCCATTCATTCGTCTACCCTCCTCCCTTCCAACATTCCAGGGCCTACTCTCATTGACTCAACCACTCTTCCATCATCCATTTGTCTCGGGAAATAATGGTTTTGTTATGATAACGAATAAAAACACATTTCATAGTATTTTACTCCGTAGTATAGTTATACACCACGATCTGAACGCAGGGTAATATAAAATAGTAATATATTCGTATGACAGTGAGTCTGTAATGATACAATTTATCATTTTGACTGTCGTATCCAGTCAGTGTGTAACATTAAACAGTCAGAATCTATAAGTAGATGTTTGTAGTGGTCGGTGGTATGTTTAGGGGGGGGGGGGTAGCTGGCCGTCACACGTTGTGGTGGGGGCATGAGGAGAGGGAGATGGGCCCGGGGTCGACGGCTCTTCCCGGGGTGGATAGTGTGTGTGTGTGTGTGTGTGTGTGTGTGTGTGTGTGTGTGTGTGTGTGTTTTCCACCAATGCTCATAAACACGTCTTTATTATCACCATGAAGTGTGCATTACAATATTGTCCACTGCGCCATATAATAGTGATATCCATAGTGTAACGATATGGCAAACAAGCATTAAATGATCAGTACACAGTAAGACCTTATTTCCTGAATGTTATGCAGTCACATATGCAGTGCAATAGCGGAGCATAATACATTAGTTTGAACGTAGCCTTTAACTATGCAGGGTAAGTCAGGCTAAAACACCAGATCTCTAGTAAAACATTCAATATTGTCACTATACCACGTGTTATTGAAGGGCAACTGGAACAGGACGATAGCAAAGGTGGTGGGTGGTCCTACTTGGTACTGACAGGGTTACCTTATCACTCCCCCAGTTACCCACAACATTCCAGTATCATATAAATCCAATGTCTGACCCCATTGTTTCATATCGTTTTAAAATATGTTCATCAATATACCGGTAGTCAGTTAGTCTTCCTTATTAAACATTTGCATAACCAAAACCGTTTGTCCATTTTAACATCCTTCCCTCTATAGGCAGCTGACGTTTCAACTAATGATAGTTAATGGGAAAACCCATGGCCACACAGAGATAAAGGAAAGTAGTAACAGACATGGAACACAAGTTGAAGAGCAAATAATCATAAGGTTAACCTGACCGCTACGTCCATTGCGTTGCTATAAGTAACGCTGACCAGTGTGACCTGTAACTCGTCAAACCTTTTTTGAAAACATTCTCGCTGAAAACGAAAAAGCTGAATTATGTGTTGTATGGCACTATAATGTTGATTAGCGTAAGCTGCAATTGATACAAGTTTGTTTGGTTACTATGCAGATCATCCATTCGGCCAATGTGGTTTTTGGTTACCTTTTTCGAAATACACGGTGTTATAAACGTGTGAATAGCAAATTACATCGTATTGCCATTACACTTATATAAGGCAAGATTATATTCCTGATATTGTTATCAGGTGGTGGCGGGTCTCTTGCTGGAGTGAGTGGCGATAAGTGGCTGAGGCAAGGGGTGGAGGGGGTTGGTTGTATGCAGCGCCGGATTAACCATGCTGTGGCCTGGTATGCAATGCAGACTGTTGGCCTGCAACATACAGATCTCTTTCTTTTCCGTTATTTCCAATTAAATGTTGGCATGACCTATAATGGCCTCTTTTTGATGGCCTGCTGGGTGATGGTCCTTATTTGGACGCCCAAAGCGTATGTTTATTCCGCTCTGAAAGTCTGGATGGCCTGAGACAGGCCATGGCCTGGTAGGAAGTTGCCCATTTTGCCTATACCTGATAATCCGGCCCTGGTTGTATGGTGTGCGCGGGGTTAGCACACCACGCGGCTTACTCTAGTGTTGGCTGTCTTGTGTATGAAATTGACCTCAATTGATAGTGTATAATACTGTCAGCGCCATTGAATGGCGTCTAAATATTGACTGACCTTTGGTAATGCCAGTAACCACGTCATAGCCTCGGCTTGACCAGCTTAGGCAGTTTAACCACCAGACAAGCTGTCACTCAGTCCCTGTTGCCCAACGTTATCAGATATCATGCATTAAGATATCATTAACCAAGATAATACTGATCCTGTGTTTTCCTTATCAGCAACACTTTGGTATTATCACACATGGGGTATTAGTAGTAACTAATGGTAATGACCTATACCAGAGTTTGTAACAGTGATTACGTCGAGTAAGGGAAGGAGCACACCACTGACTTTTTTTTTTTTTTATGTGTCCGACTCTGCGTATAGGCTTCACAGCCTGCTATCAAGGCCCTGCAGTCCTCCTACATACCATACACCTCGACATGTCACCACTTCGGCGCTAACACCCACCGTCCATATTGAATACATGCTAGGGCTGTCTCATACAGGACTGGTGTATTGGTATTAGCGGGGGTATTTTTACGACATGTCGGCGGGTCTTCTGGTAGATCAGTAAAGCCTGATTTAATGAAATTCAAATCCTTAAACTGTTCCCTGCCCCAGCCGGGATTCGAACCTGGGCCCGTTAGGACTGCAGGCCACCTCTCTACCGATTGAGCCACCGCTTCCCCATTACAAACATATAGCTTCCGACTGTTTAATGTTACGCACTGGCTGGATATAATAGTCAAAATGATAAATTGTATCATTACAGACTTCACTGTCATACGAATATATTACTCTTTTATATTACCCTGCACACAGATCGTGGTGTATAAATAACTATACTATGAAGTACAATACTGTGTAATGTTGTTTCATTTGTTATTATAACAAAACCATTATTTCCCAAGACAAATGGATGATGGAAGAGTGGTTGAGACAATGCGAGTAGGCCCTTGGATGTGGGGAGGGTGAAGGGTAGACGAATGAATGTGAACGAGGGAGGGGAGTGAAACTAGGGGTGCGGCAGTGCCACTAATACCAACCTGCTCCTCAAGCCGGTCGCTCGATTTTTGCTAGAGACTGTACAAATACTGTACTGCACACACACATATGTACATACATATAATATACATATGAACAGTATGTTTTATGAACACACACACACACACACACACACACACACACACACACACACATATATATATATATATATATATATATATATATATATATATATATATATATTGTTACATAGCCTATGATTTCATCATCCTTTGTGTAATTTTAACGCACAGTATGCTGCACGTTTGATCACGAGCGTGTTCTGCCTCAGTTCCCCCCTTCTACCGTTATAGTAGAGTAAGTCGCCCTTTCTGTTGTTCAGAGTAGGATTGTCAGCTCTTTGTCCCCTATGGCTTCATTTGCGCATCCTTCTTACAAGTTGTATCAAGCTCTGCTGGCCCCTATATAATGAGCTCAGTCTCTGCATTATTGCCACTTAGATCTGCTCCTCATTTTGCTCACATCTCTGTCCTCCCCTGTACAGTTATTATTATTGAGAGTGCTCAGGAAGTCTCCAACCATCTAGCAGCTGTGTGTAATTTGAGTATAAATGTTATTGCATTTTGTTTTTGTACTGTGTAGCGTAAGGTGTTAATTCTTAGGCCTAGTAAAGTTTTTGTAATTCATATTGTCAGCAATTGTTAAAAATAGTTTGTATCTGTAATAATTTATCTTGCATTTACTGAGCATTACCCAGTGTATTTTCATTTTATCAGGGCTGACTTAGATATATTTACTCTTGCTAATTTCGTGTTAATAGAGGCTATTGCAGTTAACCATATATTTAACCTGTTTTTTGCCATTACATTATCCTTATGAGTCCTGAATGTTTTGTTGTTAGTTTGAGCATTAAACTTTAACTTGTAATTTTACCTAACTCTTTGTTTTGAACCTGGAGCTTTACGGGACAGTAGTAATTTTTTTAGTATTCTCACATGTGTACATTATCTTTCTCTGTTCCGTAACATAAATTTAGCGACCTCTTATCAGGATATTCAGGATATTATCATAAGGATATTGCTTGATATTTTGTGACTGTGATTTATTCATGATGTCTACTATTTCTACACTTGATGAAGCCAAAGATTTTTTGTCAAATGTGCAAACAGTGTTGGATGTAGAAAACAACAAAGAATGAACTTAAGCTTGTTGCTCAACAATTGGGAATTGCAGTTCACTCTCATCATTCTAAAGATCAAATTGTTGACATGATTAATGAAAGCTTGTTTAATGTAACTCCTCCAAAGGAGCAAACGCAGATTGAATTAGCTAAGTTACAGCTAGCTCTGCAGGAGGCCCGTGCTAAAGAAGCTGAATTTCAGGCAAATGCTCGTATTCAAGAGGCACAGGTACAGGCTCAGGCACAAACTGAACTCTCTAGGATTCAGGCAGACCATGAGTATCGCATGAAACAAGGTGGAACTGGATCATCTAGCTCTGATGATTTTGATGTGGCTAAAAATGTTAAACATGTCTTTTAATGAATCTGATTTAACAAAGTATTTTCAGTTGTTTGAGAGGGTAGCTACAGGTTTTAATTGGCCCAAGGAGTATTGGCCAGTACTCCTTCAAACTGTTCTCACCGGTAAAGCTCAAGTAACTTATGCATCTTTGCCTCAGGATCAATGTGATAATTATGATGTAGTTAAGAGCTTGATTCTTAAGGCCTATGAGCTTGTTCCTGAAGCCTATAGAGTAAAATTTAGGACAATTTACAAGCAAGATAAGCAATCCCATGTTGAGTATGCAAAAATCAAAGAAGATCTGTTAGAGCAGTGGTTAAATTCTAAGAATGTGGATTCTGATTTTGACAAATTTAAGCAGATGATTTTGCTGGAGGACTTCAAAAGGTGTATTTATAAAGATGTAAGCCTATATCTTGATGAGAAAAGAATAGATAATTTGTCTGATGCTGCAGTTTTAGCTGATGAATATGTTCTCACTCACAAGAGATATTCCAGAGGAAAAGGGAAAGCTGAGAGTAAGTACGTTGCCTCTACTCAGAGTACAAGTAACAGGAAAGAGAATAAAGATGATGTTTCTCAGGAAGTAAATACCAGCTTCACCTCTAGATTTCAGAAAAGTAAATGTACTTATTGTAGTAAGCTTGGTCATACTACAGAGAAATGTTTCAGGAGACGGCGTGATGTGAACAAAAAGGAGTCTTTAAATATTCAGTCAATTGGTCTAGTGTCCACCCTTGAGAGTTCCCATAATTCTTTAACTGAGTTAACTGAACCTGCTTTGAGGGGTAACTTAAATTCTCATGATGGAGCTCCTCTTTTGAGCAGTAACGTGGGTGACACTCTCAAGAGTTCATGTGCTAATTTCCTGTCTGATGGTTTTGTCAGTCCTCTGGACAATAATGACAGGAAATCAGTTAAAATATATCGTGATACAAGAGCTTGCCAATCCCTTATGCTGACCAGTGTTCTAGGCTCTAATGTTAATTCCTCTGATGAAACTGTAATCTTACAAGGTGTAGGGAATAATTACTTCACTGTCCCTCTGTGCAGAGTGAATTTAGAGTCTGGTTTTGTTAATGGTTCCGTTATGGTTGGGTTGGTTGGGACACTCCCAATGTCAGGAGTAACTTTCTTACTTGGAAATGATATTGGTGGAAGTCAAGTGTGTCCAGCTCCTCAGTTGTCTAGTGAGCCAGTGGCTGCGACCCAGGATTGTGATGTCCCTGATGTGTTCCCTGCATGTGCTGTCACTAGGGCTAAGTCTAAAGTTACTGGTGATTTAGAGGATAATGATGATGATGATGTTATCCTAGCTGACACTTTTCTTGCTAATTTGGACCACTCACCAGATGAGGCAGTACCGCGTAGTGTTGATAATTTGTCTCGTCAAGAGTTGGTTGAGTTGCAGGTTGCTGACCCTGAGTTGAAAGGTCTTGCTAACTCTGCTTGCAGTGAGGAAGAGTCAACTGGTGCTTCTACTTGTTATTATATAAAGTCAGGAGTACTTATGAGGAAGTGGAGACCCCCAACATCATCAGCTGACTGTGAATGGGACGTTGTACATCAAGTTGTCATCCCTCGTGTTTGTAGGCAGGATATTATTAGAGTGGCTCATGATTCCAGTTTGGCAGGACACCTTGGAGTGAGGAAGACTGTGGCACGCATTTTGAAACACTTCTACTGGCCAGGTATCTTCAGGGATGTTTCCTGGTATTGTAAGTCTTGTCACACCTGTCAAGTTGTGGGGAAGTGTAATCAGACCGAAAAGGTTGCACCTCTAGTTCCCATTCCTCCTTTTGAGGCGCCATTCACCCGTGTGTTGGTGGATATTGTGGGCCCTCTTCCTAAGACTTCTTCAGGATTTTCTTATGTGTTGACCCTGATTGATATAGCTAATCGTTATCCTGAAGCCATTCCACTTAGAAATATCTCAGCAAGGAACGTTGTTAAGGAAATGCTAGGGTTCTTCACAAAGTTTGGTCTGCCCAAGGAGGTACAGTCAGACTGGGGAAGTAATTTCATGTCAAATGTTTTCAAGCAGTCTCTGAAAGAGTTGGGCATCACCCAGATCACGTCTTCAGCTTACCATCCCCAGACCCAAGGAGCGTTGGAGAGATATCATCAAACACTCAAATCGATGCTCAAGAAATACTGTTTGGAACATCAGAAAGACTGGGATAAAGGTCTTCCATTTGTTGTATTTGCCGCAAGAGAATCTCCAAATGAATCACTGGGCCTCTCACCTTTTGAACTACTGTTTGGCCATGAAGTAAGAGGACCCCTTAAGTTACTCAAGGAATGCTGGCTGTCGGAGGAAGATGACGTCAACCTGCTGGAGTATGTGATGAAGTTCAAAGAACGGCTGTCCACTGCTTTACAGCTGGCACGAGAGAATTTAGGAGCTGCTCAGGAGAAGATGAAGACTTGGTATGATAAGAAGTCCAGGTTACGCCACTTTCAGCCAGGAGATCAGGTTTTGATTCTGCTACCAGTGCATGGGCAACCTCTTCAAGCCAAGTTTAGTGGTCCTTATTTCGTGGAGAAGAAACTCAGTGATGTCAACTATGTCATCGCCACACCAGATCGTAGAAAGAACAAGCAACTTTGTCACATCAACATGCTAAAATTATATCACAGGCGGGACGAAAATAATCCAGTCTGCACTGTAGCTGTTCCACCCGAGTCTGCAAGTGAAGCTCTCCCATGCAGTATGAGCCTGAGTGATGGTTTGGGGAGGAGTCCTGATATCATAAGTGATCTTCCCAGACCTAAAAGTAGGAAAGAGCTACAAAGATTTTTGGGAATGGTAGGTTATTACAGGAGATTTGTTCTTAACTTTTCAATTCTTGTATCACCACTTACAGACCTACTGAAAAAGGGAGTTAAATTTGTCTGGACCGATAACTGTGAATCCTCTTTCAACAAACTTAAAGCTATCCTATTAAGTCAGCCAGTGCTCGCTACTCCAAATTTTGCTAAGCCTTTTAAGATGGCTGTTGATGCAAGTGATACGGGAGCTAGGGCTGTTTTGCTGCAAGAGGATGATCAGGGTATTGAACATCCTGTATCTTATTACAGTAAGAAGTTCACTCCACCTCAAAAGAACTACTCAACTATTGAGAAAGAGCTTTTGGCCTTGATTTTGGGTTTACAGCATTTTTCATTTTATTTGTGTTCTGATTTTGACCCCATAGTCATTTATACCGATCATAACCCACTGAAATTCCTTAGTAAGTTTAAAGATAAAAATCAGAAATTGACAAGATGGAGTCTGCTTCTTCAGGAATATTCATTAGACATACAACATGTCAAGGGGAAAGAAAATGTTATTGCAGATTGCTTATCTAGACTTTAGACAGATTGTTTTAGAGTAATAAGAAATTTCCTTTGTAAATTTCTTTTTCTTTGTGGGGAGGTGTTACATAGCCTGTGATTTCATCATCCTTTGTGTAATTTTAACGCACAGTATGCTGCATGTTTGATCACGAGCGTGTTCTGCCTCAGTTCTCCCCTTCTACCATTATAGTAGAGTAAGTCGTCCTTTCTGTTGTTCAGAGTAGGATTGTCAGCTCTTTGTCCCCTATGGCTTCATTTGCGCGTCCTTCTTACAAGTTGTATCAAGCTCTGCTGGCCCCTATATAATGAGCTCAGTCTCTGCATTATTGCCACTTGGATCTGCTCCTCATTTTGCTCACATCTCTGTCCTCCCCTGTACAGTTATTATTATTGAGAGTGCTCAGGAAGTCTCCAACCATCTAGCAGCTGTGTGTAATTTGAGTATAAATGTTATTGCATTTTGTTTTTGTACTGTGTAGCGTAAGGTGTTAATTCTTAGGCCTAGTAAAGTTTTTGTAATTCATATTGTCAGCAATTGTTAATAATAGTATCTGTAATAATTTATCTTGCATTTACTGAGCATTACCCAGTGTATTTTCATTTTATCAGGGCTGACTTAGATATATTTACTCTTGCTAATTTCGTGTTAAAAGAGGCTATTGCAGTTAACCATATATTTAACCTGTTTTTTGCCATTACATTATCCTTATGAGTCCTGAATGTTTTGTTGTTAGTTTGAGCATTAAACTTTAACTTGTAATTTTACCTAACTCTTTGTTTTGAATCTGGAACTTTACGGGACAGTAGTGATTTTTTTA